>NC_050174.1:12955569-13255569 GCF_008315115.2 Sander lucioperca
TGTTCCATATGTGTGCTGCTCACTGCAGATTTGAGTTGCGCTGATTAACCATCTGCTGTACGTTACACATATTTACCCTAGATAGTCACATGGGATTCTACAGTATATGCTGCATGCTTGCATGGTGTCATAAAAAGGAGGCTGTGAAGAGAGGCAGTCAGGAGCTTGTGAAGGAGACTATTTTTGAAGCAGACCAGAACATATTGCTCTTGCATGAGACTTTAATGGTGGCTGCAGCTATACTTACAGTACTGCCGGGGCCACAGTACACCCACTGCTTATAAACATGTACATCCTAATAAATGGGTGCTACATCATATGATCACTCTGCTCACTAGCACATTATTTGTTTGGAAATTCATGGACATTCATTCATGGTGTAACATATGCTTTAATATAGTTAGTAAGCCATTAGTTTTACTTCATTCTGGTACAGTGTGACAATCAACTTGCAGAGACGTGAAATGTGTTTGAGATAATGTAATCCATCACAGTGCAGTGAACATATTCACTTATTTTTTTTAAAAATTGCATTTGCATTGTCATGTGGTAATGCAATTGCAAAAAGGGTTTGTTCTGTTTTGATGTTATGTTTATATTTAGATTTTAGAGTCGCCTGCCAAACGCATTGTCCTTTGAATCATTCTCATCATGTATGATGCTTTATTTGCTCACTTAAATGTATTGAAAGGGTTGCTGTTGGGCACAAGTGGAAATTGATGGCTAAGTGGATGGTAAGAAATTAATGGTAAAGAAGTAAAATAAATGAAATCCTACTTTTAGATTGCATTGATGTTGCATGTGGGAACGGATTTTCTGTGCTTTTTTATGATATCCACAGGAATGTCAGAGAAGGAGAGGCAGATGATGAATAAGCTGAAAAACTTGGTGGATAAGCAGAGGGATGAAATCCGGGCTAAAGACCATGAGCTGACACTAAAAAACGAGGATGTTGAGGCGGTGAGGATTTATACTATATACAGCACATACTGGCACCTGACAATCTTTTTACATCAGTCTACAATTTACCTTCCTTGACCAGATTTTGTGAAGTCTTAAAAAACATTTCCTTAACTCTAGCTCCAGATGCAGCAACATCGGCTTATAAGAATCAACCAGGACCTTCGTCACAGGATAGGAGTGATGGAGGCTCAGGGAAAGGCACTGATCCAGCAGAGGGCTGAGCTGGAAGCTGCAGCCCAGGCACGGCAGCAGGAGCTGGGGGCTCTGCAGCTGGAGGTCGTGAGGCTGCGAAAGGAGCTCCGAGGGTGGGAACTGGAGAGAGAGGTCACTGATATAGAAGAAACCTCTCTTACCAGATCTGGGATGTCACCACCTACATCACCACAGATGACGGTAGGAAAAAGAAAAATGACTTATCTTCAGAAGGCTGTAAACCATAAATATAATTAGGCCATAGTTTCTTTGTAATAATAATGTATAATGTTCTAGTGCCTAAGTGGATGTTTTGTGTTACCAATTCAGTCTTCGGCATCTAACTCCGAACCGAATTCAGTGTGGGTGGAGTGTGGAGGGGAACCTGGCTTCCTGGCAAACTACTTTAAGAGTCCTTCCCTTCTCCCAGGGTCATCAAAGAGAGAAAATAATGAGGAAGAGGGTGATGAAGACGAGGACACAACAGCATTTTTACTGGTACCACTGGTTACACAGTTTGACTGTTATAGCAGAGGCCCACTATAAGACTATTTACATTAACAATACAATACAAAGCATGATCACTCTGTCATGCTGTTGTGTCCCTAAGGCCTTACAAATGTGTTGGATACATTTCCTACCCCATGAAACATTTGCAAAATATTTTTTAAAAAAAACCCATCAACTTGCAGTGTTCTTCTTTCCCTATTTTATTGTCGCATTGCTTTCTTTCATTGTGCGTTTCTGCTGTTAACTGATGAATTACCACTACCACTCTGGCAGAAATATGTTTAAGTTTAACCCCCATGCTCGAGAGAAATGCTGAATGTGTGTTTTGACAGCAGAAGGCGTCAGCTGAGACAGAGCCAGAGGAGAAGACAGACAGCCTGGAGCAGGAGTCAGACAAACCTTGCTTCACCCTGCAGGAGCTGCGGGACGTCCTGCAGGAGAAGAATGAACTCAAGGCCCAAGTGTTCATGCTACATGAAGAGCTGGCATATTACAGAAGGTACATTTTGTTTCAAAAATTAAGTTTTGATTAATCTCAACTGGACATAACGCTCTTCCATACCCATCAGTGAGGAGTTTGGGGATGACATCAGCTCCATTGTTTGTCCTCCGTCTCCTCCACCATGCTCCAGTTCCACTGATCTGGCCGAATCAGGAATTAGACGCTTGTGAGTAATTGAAATTTGACTTGACTCTAGCACACTTTTCGTCATACTCCATTGGTGTAATATATCATCATAATGTGTCAAACAAACATCATCAGATCAACATACTTAACAGATTGTATAAGGATCTGTAAAACAAATAGCGCCTGTTTTCATGTGAGGCGTCAAGGGTGAGTGTCACTACTGAGGGTCACAAAACATATAATAGTGATGATCACAACAATGCTTCTCATTCTTTTTGTGTTTTTTTCGCTAATTCTAAATGTCCCTCCTGTCTCCATTTCATCATGTCACCATTTCCATTTTCATCTTTGGACAGGATCTTCACTGCTATAATGCCGATGGTGGCAGCCGGATTGATTTCAGACGACCCCACACTGATGCCAATCAGAAGACTTTTCTTCGTATGACCTTGAGTTTTAATTGTATTATTGCTCTACTATTTTTTACCACAATCCTCTATGACAGTAAACCGAATATCTTTAAGTTGTGAAGAAAAACAAGACATTTTTCCCTATCTGACATTTTATAGACCAACAACTAATGGAGAAAATAATCAGCAGATTAATCGACAATGAAAATAATACTTAGTTAATGCCAGTGATGATAAATGAACCACTGTTGTCATTACTGGTGTCAACTTTTGCAATACATTTTGGTAGCATTTTAGCTAGTCTTGCATAGCCAGACCTGTCTTCACAGCATTGTGTCAGCGCAGAAGTATGATCTGGCTACACCGCAGAATGCTTTAGAGACATGCCAAATGTCAGGCTTTATCCCAGCATTGTACATCCGGTAAGCCAGACTACATATTAGCTAACTTGGTAAGAGCTTTAAATGAACCTAAGTAGTTAAAATATGAGAAAAATGTCCATACCTGGACATGCTGCGTCCACTCTACATTGCTTGATCCAAATACAGAAATTGTGTCACTGCATTGCCCAGAGTATGAATTGATTTTTCACAAAAACTTTCAAGTTCCTTAACATTCTCTGAATAATGACACCAGGTTTTGGGAATGGGTCCAGCTGCTAGAAGACCTATAAATGGGACATCTTGTGTCATTTATGTATACATTATGTTAAAATGTATACAAATTATATAACAAATTATTGTTGGTAAGTGTTTGAGTGGGGTTTGAAGGTGCAGCAATGGAGTTGAATGATTATGTGCCTCTGTTTTCCATTAAGAGACTGTTTGAGACAATGTGCTTAGTCCCCTGAATTGATAAAAAGAAGATTCAGTTCAATTTTATTTATAGTATCAAATCATAACAAGAGTTATCTCGAGACACTTTACAGATAGAGTAGGTCTAGACCACACTGTATAATTTATAAAGACCCAACAATTCCAGTAATTCCCATAAGAGCAAACATTTATGATGTATATTTGGAGCACTACAGTGGGGCACCACACTGTGGTTAACACAGGTACAATCTGGTAAACTGGTAAAAGACCAGTATGACCAGTACATCTATTCCAACACTGAGTACTGTAAAAAAAAAAACCCCAACAACAATATGTGCTTGGTTGCATTTGTAAAAATAATGCTTGTTCAGAACTAATAAAGTTTTATTTTTCATCTTTTGAATGTTGTAATTGTGTTATCAAATACTAATATGGCTAAGACAAATGTGCTAGATGTATGTTGTGTTTATGTCCAATACATTTCGAAAGTTTATAGTATTAGATCATATTTTGTGTAGGCAAGAATCTTTACTTGGTCATTTCACTCTTAATAAATAGAAAATAATAGAAGATAAGTCTTTATTGAAAAACCAGAGGATAAATTCAGGTGTTGAACAGCACAAGGACAGAAATAAGTACAGATAAATAGAGAAAGTAAACAAATAGAAGTGAAACAAGAGAAAATTAAAGTACAACAAAAGTCAAATCACGTGCTTTCTCACCTGATTCTGTAACGTTAAAAAGGCCCGCGTTCACGGATGGACATGGTTGAGGGATTCATCTTAAATCATATACGATCTTTGTACTCACCTGTCGCTAGGATACTTTGCCCTCCTCTGCAGTCCAGCGAGTCACGTTATTGGTGGATGAGTGATGGGGGAAGTGCTGTTGCTCTGGAAGTTTGTTGCCTTCTGCCAGTAAAAGTGTTGAACCCAAGACAAAAACAAAGAAAGCGCTATTTTTTTTAGAGAATTGCGGGTAGTAGAGTAGAAAAGTTAACCTTATTCTGATTTTTTTTTCAGGAGTCGTATCGTTCCGTCATGGAGTTTGGTGAAGAGTCGTCGCCCGCTCTGGCTTTCGAGAAGGACGCGTTTGAGCTCACGGTTGAGGATGTGTATGACATTTCGTATGTAATCGGACGAGATTTATTGAAAATAAGCAGCACAGGGGAAGAAGTGTCGGATTTACAGTTCAGAATAGTGCGTGTGTTGGAAATGTTCGAAACTTTGGTCAACAAGTACAACTTGTCTCTGGAGGAGCTGAAAATGGAGCGGGACAACCTGAAGAGTGAACTGGACAGGATCATCAAGGAGAGCTCCTCTGGGCAGGGCACGGTGAGTCAGTCATGTAGCTACAGTTGAATGAATTGTCAGACATAAAGTGGACGTTTAGAGATGCTTTCCTGTCTGCCATTACAGCAAACAGCGGGACCAAACCAGCTGCTGGTGGACCTCACAGACCCCAATAGACCGCGCTTCACCATGCAGGAGCTGAAGGAGGTCCTGCAGGAGAGGAACCAGCTCAAAGCTCAGCTCATGGTGGCTCAGGAGGAGCTTCAGCTCTACAAGAGGCGAGTTACTAAAGTCTACTTTAAGATGGGAGACAAAGTGTTTTTTTAATTAATGTCACCTCTTTTGCAATATACGTGCATTATGTTGTATGTTACATGAGGAAGACAGCATTAGAAACACCTTACTATAGACCATTCCACAGTTGTAAACATAAACATTCTAAATGGCCCCAAGTTGATTTCCTGTTGCAGTGTATGTGACATCAACTGACAGGAAGTTAACAAGGGGCCAGGCTGTTGCCTAGCAATTGAATTCCATTAATAAGGTCTTATCCAATTACAACACAACCCTAACTACATCCTCAATAATGACCATATAGCTAAATCAACACCTCTTTGACACAATGTCAACACGTGAACATTATAAGCTTGGTTAATACAGGATTTAATGCAGGGCTGTTGTATAAAACTACATAAGAAAGTTTAGATGTAGATGACCTGTGCTGTTATAAAGCTGAAATTAGCCTCCAATTTCATTGCTACTTTGATCTTTTTGATAACACTGTTTCTAGTTTTGAAGAGAAAGAGATATATTCAATCTCATGTATGACTTCAACTTGATGGTGTGGATTTTTGATGTAGGACACCTTCACATAAAACAATTTCAGTGACTATAAAGCTCTACTTTGTTGTGCAGTGGGATTCTGCCACAGGCTGAACCAGCCATGGTGGAGGTGGATCTGGAAACACCAGAAGCTACAGAGCACAGACCAGCCACGACAAATCATGCAAAAGAAGAGAAGACAACCATAGGCAAACTGTGAGTAATAGGATGGATTGCTTTACTGAATACAGTAGTATGAAAGTGCAGACAGCAAAGAAGTGATCTGAAAGACGTAGAGGAAGTAACATTTATTGTTTTAGGCTGTTTACCTCAGATGGCAAGGTTTCAAGATAAATGTCATCAGCAACCACATGATGTTGAAATAAGCTAGCAGGAAGATTGTTCTCACAGTCTGTCTCCTGTCTCCTAATGATATACTTGTGACCGAATGAATTCATGCTGATGCATTGCTGAGGATTTTTGCGTGAGTGCTGAAGGAGAGAAAGAGAGAAGTTGGAAAAAGAAGTGTGTCTGCCAAACTACTGCAGCCATCAGTAATTACAGTCTGCCATGACACAATGTTGCTTTTTCGCACTGGGCAGTTTTACTTGTCTGTTCCATGTTCATGCCACAACGCTTGGGAAGAAACTCCTTAAATTAACTCTGGACCCTTTCTGTTTATAGGTTTTCATTCAGGCGAAAATAAGAAAAACCTTTCACAAGAATGGACCATGTAGAAGACAAACCGGATTTGTCAGCACATTTTTCTCATCATGTAACCACTTTTATATTGAATTTTTTTTTTTTTTTTTTACGATGTCTTGTGTCAATCTAACAAAACACTCTTTTGTACTGGAAATTTGAACCTAAGATTGTTGATAGTAATATAGAGTTTCTGTAGTAAAAATATATAATACATGGAAGGTTTAGTGAAGATATAAAATTAAACTGGAAAGTATTATCTAACTAGTGTTGGAGATTATCAATGCAATCACTCAAAATTAAGTTATTTATAAGCTTTAAAATGTAATTTTATAAATCAAAGTTTTTAAAGGTGCTTTGTGTTGGTCCAGTAATCCTAAACACATTTTCTGCCACTCTAAACTATTAGCTATCAAATAAAGAAAAGAGTTGTTGCTCTGGCATACAATGGAAATGTAGTTGAAAGACAATATGCACTGTGAACAGTCACAACATCTGACATACATTCTTATCCTCACTTGCATTTCAGTCTTGCAACTCCTTTGCAATATGAAAGCTTTATCTTAAACTGCAGTGTGGGGTGGATGCAAAAGTGACATTGGCTAGCTTATGGGTTAAGGCGCATGCCATTTAACTACAACATTCTAGGATCCCTTCCAGCCGAGGCCCTTTGTTGCATGCTATGCCCCCCTATCCCCACATTTCCTGTCCGTTTTCAGACCGCAAGGTATCAAATTAAGATAAAAGTGCCCAAAATAAGCGGCGGAGACTGTCATCTTAGAGCACCATATTTCATTTATGTCTCGGATCTTCACCATTAACCATGCCACAGCTGGAATGAAAACTCTGTTTTATTCCTTAATTTACAGCACAGTTAATAATTTACAATAGGGAAATTGAATTGTCAATTATATTCATTGCAAAAGGAAACCCCATGAGGAGAAATGCCCTTCAAGCTTGCATCAGTCTGCTACAATTAGATTAAAAAAATAAAAATAAAACCATGATAAAAACAGTTGCAAAAATACACTCATGAGTTGACGCATTAGCCCCAATTTAAAACAAAAGGTTTTTTTTTTTTACACTTAATAAAAAAGCATGTTGAGGACTACTCATAGCGTCTTTTACATAACGCTGAACAGGACAGCATCAATTCATCTAAAATATGAACATTTGTGGTTGAGGATTCAGTATTTGAGCCAAGGGTGAGCCAGGACTGAGGCTTTACTCCGGTCACCGTAGTCATACAGCAGCTCTTCCTCTGCTTCGATGTCTCTGGAAGCCACCAAAATCAGATGAGGGGTACCGTCGATGGGGTGCAGCCTAGTTTGGCAGTTTCCGGTTTTACTGTGGTTGATCAGTCTTCCAAGACGGCTTGTTTCCTCTGTAGCGTCCACACTAACACGGAAACAAATAAAGATTTACTGTCATTAAAAACACAAGACAGGTATCCAAACTAGAAGTCAAGAAAATGTTAAAAAATGTTTAATTTTTAAGCCTACTGCAATCTTAACAAATTTTAACCCAGTGTTTCAGAATGGTGACATTTGGACTTACCAGTACGTTTTGGATTGATACTGGAAGTAGTACATGTAACAGCCTTTTTTAGGATCCTGAGCATACTGCGTCTCTCTTATTTTAGCCTCAGCTAGTTCCAGTAGATCTCCATGGTACTCCACGACAAACTCTCCCTTTTTGAAGCTCTTGACAGCAAATATCCCTCTTCCTTTTCCTTCGATGTGTTTGATCTGTCGACATGCAAAAGCAACAAAGTGTGAAATTTAACTGAGTTAGTAATGGTGCAGTGGTTGCTTTACAACTACTTGTATAACATTGTGGTTAGCGATTGTCAAAATTAGCAACTACCAAGTATTAATCACTGACTGATTAGATTACAGAGAAATTGTTTAGGAGAAAATAAAAATGCTTTTCATGCGGATTACTGATCTACAGAAAATATTGCAAATGCCTACAGTGATCTAAAATATATAATTCTGCCATTAAAGACCACTGATAAATTGTTACTAAAAATATATATTTTTTCTACTTACAGAAATGGATTTACCATATTGAAGGGTAGTTGATAACTCTACAATGTGCTACTCTGTTGCCTGATCATTGCCGTGCTTTGTGCACATTAGCAAACATCAGATTGGTAATGGGAGCACTATGTATTTAATAACTTTAATGTTATTAAATACATAGTGAAATGTGTCAAACACATTTGGGGCACCGTACATTTAAACCATTGAATGTTACCTGCAGTCCTTCTTCAATGTCATTCTTTATCAGGTCATCAATGTGTCTGTGTTCTTCACTCTGTTCACAATTTGAATGTTATTGGGTCAAAGTCAAACTTTCTGTTATGGTAGGGTTGCATAATCCTTATATCCTCAAAAAAAAAAAAAAAAAAAAAAAAATCAGTAAAAAAAAAAAACAATAGGAAATTATAACTTAACTGCAGATACAAAATGACACGTGTTAACTATGTGGAAAAGGCTTTCTGTTATTAACGGTTAATAGTACAAACCACAAAAAGCATTTTTCATATACCGACCTTTAACTCTGCTTTAGTTTTTCTGTTACTCCGTCTGATGGGATAATAGTCCGTCACCTTTCTGTTTTGGGAAGTTTTGTCCTCTGTCCTGAAAAGAGAAACATTATCAAAGTAATGAGAGATCATGATTGTGTAACTTGCTGAGTGTTATTTATTTTTTTAACTGACATGTCTTTCTGCACTCACTTTTTTGCTCCGAGTTTTCGACCAGTTCTACTTCGAGGCTTGGATGCTGAAACTTTGACGTCTGCTGCAGACCTGCCATTTGTGTGTGTTGTGGACTCTTTTTGCTCAAGTTGGTCAGAGCCTTGCTCTCTGATCCCATGACTGTGACAAGCCATTTCAGGCTTCTGCTCTTTAGACTCACAACTCTCAGATTTTATTTCATTAGGCAAGTCTAAAATGAGGAGGAAACAAAGAATAAAATTGACAGCTGCCCTAAACATTTGGCCTTAATCAAGAGAGTGAAAACAAGTTAGGTTGTGTCATAAGATAGTGGGTCAGTGAACACTGCTACCATTCACATTCACCGGACTTTGTTTGTGGTACACGTTGATTTGCTGACCATACGGTAAACATAGGGGTTACAGCAAAATAGCAGACAAAACAGCATTTCAGATTAGTTGATTTGAACAGTTTTAAAATTAAATTAGGTACTCGCCTTTTTTAAACTTTGACGTGTCAGGATTAGTTGCATCAGATTCGTTTCCTTCTTGGATCAGCATGCTTGAATTGTCACTCAGAGGGGATCTAGGTTTGGTTGGGCTCCGTAGACTCTGGAAAAATGACTGCACTGTGCCTACGCAATCCTGCAAAAATAATTATTATCTACCTTGGCAAAAAAAATAAAATAATTAAAAACACTATACCATTCACAGAAGTAAACCTAAAGACTTACACATTCAGCTAAATCTGAGGAGATACAATAAATGAGGTCATATTTTATGAGGCTGTGTTTAGAACCATGCAGCTAGTACAGACTGTATTAAATGTCTTTATTTCTGCTCCCAACATGCATGTGAATTCAAGGTGCTTCAAATTTAGAAGATAGGTGCACATGTTAAGCGATGCTCTGTGCAACATTTTTTTTAGCTGATGAAGACTTCACTGCTCTGCCTGCTAACTCTAACACAGGAATGATAAACATCTCCACGTTAACAGTACCATGTCTGATTGGCAAGAGTATGTATAATGATTATTGGATAGTACATTAATAAAACGGTGTAGAGAAATAAAAAATAAAAAATAGAGATCTATCTATCAAATTTCAAAACCTTGTAGCTCACTAAGTCAACTTTGTACAATGCCAGTGTATATGTGCTGCAGGTCATTAAACAATTTCTCTAGCGACAATGAAACACATCTTGACATCCTTAACGTTAACTTCAAGTTTCAGCTCTAAACTTGAACAATAACTATGGTGTATAGGTAACGTTATACTTTCTTACTACACCTAAACCTTACCGTTTGGTTGGTTAAAAGGGCAGTGCACAGCTTGGGGGTACATTTTGCTTACAGGGCTCAATACTTGCTTTTGATTACATCTGTTGCTACGACGCCAGCCAGGCTGAGGTAGGACCCCCCTGTAACAGTAACGTTGCCTTCCGGGTGGTGGGTTTAACACCACCGAATGTGATTTTCTTACTTTAGTCGCGAAAATAAAAGCGTAAAACCAAACAATAAAACATACCTTGTTAGTTGCAGGATTATTTTCCTTTGTCTCCTTCCGTGAGTTGACTTTATGTTGAACAGTGTCCTCGGGCTTTTTATCGGTTCTCAGCACACTTTTCTTCCCTTTTATAAACATGGAAATAAATACATGTAAGCACTGCTGTCTAATTCACCCGACATTATACAAAGCCGACCATTACCGGAGAGTTTTTATTAGTAAACTTTAGCTAACGGTAACGTTAACTAGCTAACGTGTATTTAAAAAGGTGGTCCTCTGTTTACCCTTGCTAGCTAACGTTAACGTTATACATTAGAGTAGCTTGTGTGACATGCAACCATTACTGAAACGACACATGAAACACATTAACAAGTTTACCTTTTGCCATGTCCGTTCCCAGAATAACATTCAATGGACGAGGAGTTTATTAAATTTAGCCCTCTGTGTCCACGGTGTCCTCACTGTGCCTAGCTAATTCACTGCTTCTGCAACGACAAACATCAGACCACTAGCTACACTGCGAAATCGTGCGTGAGACTGAGCCTGGTAGATTTAAAATCCGTACTGCATCTCTCATTGGCTGATTCGTCCGGGCAGGAGAGGCACGAGCATGAAAGTAGTTCTCTCATTGGCTGCAACCATTGATTGATATATATATATATATATATATATATATATATATATATATATATATATATATATATATATATATATATATATATATATATATATATATATAAAAAATATAATGTTCGGCATACAGCAATGTGTTTTGTATAAAATACTGAACAGAAAGAAAAGCATGATTCAATCAGTAAAATGTTCAATGTCCTATGACGTTACCTAAGCACAGGTAATAAATAAAAATCCATTTACAGCATGTAGCCTATCATCATTTTCAACCATACTTGAAATCTAAAGCAAAAGGGTGTGAGTCCCATTTTTCAAGGAGAAAATAATTTTGTTTTTTCAGACTGTGAGAGTCTTGAGAGTGAGACTGTGAGAGACATAGACAGATCAAGTATTTTATGTTTAGCCCAAGAGGTTTAGATCAGACAGCTTTTGCTGAGATCTAGTGATAACTTTGGGCTAATGTGCTATAAATTATCCCATTAAAATCATTAGTGCTGCCACTGTAATAATGTTGACTTCTGTTGATCTGTGTTTTCAATATCAAATGAGCCAGCAGGAAATGCTCTAGTGTGAAACGGAGGTTACAACTTAACACTAACAACTTACAGGAAATGAGGGATAAATGATGTTATCAAATGCTAAAATTAAAGAAATACAGTAGCCATGTATCTACGTCATCAAATAACACCTACAGGTACATACTGCAGCTTTTACTAAAGCATATATCCCAATCATATTTACAGTCTATGATCCCAATTAATGTTTTTTTTTGGAGAACACCCATTCAAGCCCTGAAAGATGAACTATACACATCACCAACATCTGACTATATTTGATTTATTTTCTCATTTTTTTCTTGTGTCTTGTATTATGTGATGTATGTTGTATTGCAATTTTGCATGAAAGATGCTATACAAATAAAAGGCTAATTGGATTTAGAACAGTTGACAGTACCTTTCCAGGTTTTGTTATTCAATCCGCCTAAAGTACAGAACCATGCAAGTATACATTCTATAACATTTCAAACAGTGTCATTTCCAGGTTTGGAGTCTGCAGCCAGCGCTTCTTTAAAGAGTTTTTTTCTGTCCAGATTCTCATTTGCCTTCCTCCTCTTCTCTTGTTTCCTCAGCTCAGACTCTTTCTTCTTTACAAGAACTTCACTGAGTTCTCCTTTATAAACAACATCAAGTTTCTCTCGCATAATTTCCCGAGCACGCTTTCGGTTTATATCCACAGATCTGGTTTGATGGCACTGCAGGGGAAATGAATGGTACAAGAAATTAAATTAACATCAATCACATAACTTTGGTTGACAAAAAAATATCACCCTTCTTAAGTAGCCATAGTAGCTGTTCTGGGGCTTTTATCATAATTTCTCTTTTTTTAGGGCACTGAAAGGACTAAACTCAACTTTTTAAGTCAACATGGACAAGAACTCCTTCAATCTCATTTACAATACAACTGGGTATCTGTGGATGAAGATCATGTAATATTATCAAAAGCATCAGAACAGCTACAGTACTAGTCTATGATGTGAGGTTTTTCAACTGAGACTTCTATGGTCAAGAATGTTACCGAGGTTGAAATTCAACAACATAACTCTGATTTGGGTCATTCATTCACCAAATATCTATAGGCTACACATTAACTGAAAGATACCAGTGATGACAGGTACACAGATGGATTTAAAAATAAGATTAACCTTCACAACAATCCCACTGGGGATGTGCTTGAGCACCACACAGTTGCTGGTTTTGTTGGTGGCCTGTCCTCCGGGTCCAGAGCCTCTCACAAACTGCTCTTCGAGCTCGTCCTCATTCAGGACAGGAAGGTCTATCAAGTCCTTTTTGCCGGCTGCCAAAACACATGTCAGTCCAGACGGGAGCGGCATTAGCAGTGGAGAGACACTGGGAGAACCTCTCCATATGACCCGACTGGACACACTGTACATACAGCTGATGAACTGGACAAGCCGCGACATCTCTTTAAATAAATATAGAAAGTGAATGCCAGCATTACATCACTTTGTGTGTCACCAAACAGGGAATATCAATTATTCTATCAAAAACGTCTTACCATGTAGTCTAAGTAATAGCTCTACTGTAGGCTATTATATTTCCATGTCTGTTTCACGGTCGTGTGGTAGTGTTCATGTTTATGTTCAGTCTTCATTTCTACATTTCCGTCACCAGTCAGCCAATCAGCAGTTGTCGTGCTTTTCTTCGTGGCCAGGATAGCATGGTCTGTGTTGACCCTCTGCCGCCATCGTGTGTCGGTTCGGTGAACAAAACTCTAGCAGGTAGGAAACTAAAAAAATATTTTAAGTTGGAGTTTCTCTAAAAGCTTTTTCTGCTAGACATTTTAAAAGGCATGACTGTGCGTGGATGGTGGTTAAGGGTGGAAGATACCCAAGGTATCCATTTTGGCAGGGCCATGTTTACAATGGCGAAATCCCCTGTTCAACGTTTTTTGGGAGTTCGGTGCCTGATAATATATTATCAGGCACCGAACTTCCAACTTCCTATAGGCCTAATTAACAAACTATATATAGCCTATATATTAGGGCTGCACAATGAATCAATATGTCATTCCCTTCAATATCGTGAATCATATCGCAATTGCAAATCAGTCAAAATAATCGCAATGAGATATTTTCCTAATATCGTGCAGCCCTACTATATGTATATATATATATATATATATATATATATATAAAGTATCGCCCTTGCTTGTCTGTGGTGTGCACATACAAAGAGAGCATTCAAAGACTCCACTGACTATAGGCTCTGGATACTGTACTTATTCTTCTGTACTCTGTACTGTTCTATGAATACTACACTTGTAATTCACTGTAAATTATATGAGGGTGTTACTGTGTATGTCAATATATTATGGTCATCATAAATGTACCCCATATGCCACGCCAGGCCAATGGCCATAATATGTTATGTGTAAATACGTAGCCTCCCAAGAGCTGCACACACACACACACTCTACATCTGAGATGTGGTGTATGAGATTATTTGCCCTTTTAGTGATGCTGATTATTGAGAGTGATGCAGGTGATTATAGTATGATATGGATGATGGTTGTTTATGAATGTCTGAAATGTTGATTTCAGTTGATATGCCTTTTTGAAGGCTGACATTTTGACTTGTCATAACATTTACAATGGCTCCTTTCTATTCAACTCCCACTAAGCCATGACAGTGTGAAAGTGAGCCAATACCAGGGCCTTTAAAAGTAGCAGCTAAATAGATTTGAGCCATCATTAATTTTATTATTTACACCTGTGCTTTTATACTATGATATGTCAAAATGTCTTCTTTAAGAAACAGCCTATTAATATATTGAATGGAGTGAAACATCATTCAATAGACTTTCCAGCCACAGTACAAATTAAGTTTTTAACATATTGAGCATATACAGGGGGACAAAGGTGAAGTGTATTATGTTGCAGGAGTGAGAAGTTTTTTGCACATCACTGTCGGAATCATATAAAGTGTATGAAATCAATTGTAACCATTGTGAATCAAAGCTGACTGCAGCCTCCATTATTTGCGAAGGAGAAAACTATACAGACAATTTTCAAGTCTACTGGGAGAAGTATTAAATAAATAAAAAATGAATTTTGGATGGAATAATATGAACCCTCCTTTTAACACTTACAAGAGCATCAGCACGAGCATTATGGAATGCAATAATAGATTAATTACCACTTCACCTGACAGTACAGGTTAGCTGTTTTATTTATTAACTTTTCAGTCACCCTGCACATTACATATAGGGTTGCAAAATTCTGGGAATTTTCAAAGTTAGAAACTTTACATGGGAATTAACGGGAATATATGTTAATGAACAGGAATTAACAGGAATAAATGGGAATTAATGGGAATAAATTGGATATTTTTAATATTGCTTGTTACAATACTGTTAGTCTATAACAGGGAACTTAAATGTAGTTGAAATCTCACTCATTTTGCAGCATAATCTTGGTTAAAACCACCTGATGGCACCTGGGGGTACATAACCCATTGCTATTAACCTATGTGTGTTAATTGTATAGCCCACGTTTAATTCACATGAAAGTTTCCAAATTAGAATGTTTCCCAAAATTCCCCAGCTTAACTTTCCATGGAAAGTTTCTGGAAATTTACCGGAAAATTCCTGCCCCTTTGCAACCCTAATTACATAACATTCTTTTTACATTGCTTTGCATTGCTTTACACTGCACAGACATTGCTGTTGAATCTAATACAGTAGCCTAAACTTTAGCCTTATTAGTTTCATTATTTGCAGGCGTCTATCACTTTAAGCAGTGGCAAACACTTGTGAAAGGAGAAGGGTCTGTTGTCATTTCTGATGGATTCCTGAAAAAGTCTATGTTAATGTAATGATGGTGCCCATTTAATGCTATATATTTATTGCAAAATAGTTTCATATGGCCAGAACAATGGACTGTGATGTAATGCTTCCTGCTCTCTCCCTTAACAATGACTATAATGAGTAAATCAGGAAACTATGTAGGTCACCAGGAAAAGACAATCTCTCTGATGACCTGTGATGACATCTCTCTGAAATTGCGGGTGGAGGAGGTTCATTTCTAATTACTTGAAGTGTATCTTTAGTGCTGACATTAAAAACTAACTCTCAATTTGGTACTATGTCATTTTTATGTGGATCTTGCAAAAGACTCACCTTTTCAGTGCAACCTGCAGTATTTGTAAGAAATCAGTAGTATACATTTGTAACAGAAATAAAGATCTCTACAACTCTACAAACTGTCAATTTGTGGTCCAAAAGAAAATGATTTTTGCATAAAGAGTTAATCCAAACTCTAGTGTATGCAAAGCTTTTCAGTTTGTTCAGGATTGGCCATCAGTGTTTTTTTGGTAAGAAAAAAACAAAAGAAGAAGAAATGCAGGTAACGATTTCTCTGATAGATACAGTACAATGATAAAATATTCTGTATAATTAATGTAGTAATAAACTATATTACTAAATGTATAAATACTTTGAAGTGCTGTGCACAACTTAAACAAGAATTTACCAGGAACAGGTTTCTTGCAGTGTTTGGTTGTGAAAAATGAATGAAACATTTTCATATTTATGCATATGCAGAATTTGATGCAGTGGTCAACATCTAATCAGTGACCTTCTTGAGGTCCCCACCATGCACCATTATATGAAAATGAATATATTTTCTTAAATGTTTCCCCCTCCAATCACTTCACTTTGTTACTAATTGAGTTAGATCGTGACAATAAATGTACAGGATCAGATAAATACATAAAAATAGTAATACGGGTAAACTGAGTAAAAATAGGTTAGTCTATCACCGCATGTCAGGCTATAAACCGCCAGTGTGCATGAATGTAACACGACTGCAATAAATTTACCTTTGTAACTCAGAAAGCCTCTGCCTGCGGAAATACGTAACCACTTGTGATACCACCAAATCATTTCTAATGATACCACTTTAGAGTTAGACCATATACTCCGCTGCCAGCAGGGGGCGCCCCACTATCGAAACTGCTCGTCTAAATCTACTGTCTATGGTCTAAATGGCTGTGCGAGTCCAAGAGTCTGAGCTTCGTCAAGTTAGCAGAGGGAAAGACACACACCGGAAGATAGGCGACTATTGCTTCAGAAATACTAAATGATGGGCTGCTGTGTACTTTAGTGGAAGAAGTATTCAGATCAAGTAAAAGTACTAATACCACACTGTAAAAATACTCTATTACAAGTAAAAGCCCTGCATTGAAAATGTTTCTTAAGTAAAGTAGCCTAAAAGTAAAAGTCCAGAAACTGGAAACGATGAAAACATTTCTGTGTTTAATGGGCTAATGTCAGCTGTTGTAGGCCTACTTGTTGGGTAGTTTAATTTAGGGCTGTGCTCGATTGAAGAAATTCTTAGTCGACTAACACTCATTCAATTGTATCGACTAATCGATTAGTTGATTTAATCGACAGATCTGTAAATCTGAGTTTCTCCGCAAAGAGTCATGCAAAAGCACCACTTTAATTCTTGTGTTTACCAGAGATGTGCTCGTACGTTTCTTGGAAATAAGTCATTCAGCATGAAAAAAGGATAAAACATGACTAATCGACTAAAGAAATCTTAGTTGACTAAGACCAAAACGACTGATTAGTCGACTAATCGACTAAGAGGGAGCAGCCCTAGTTTAATTTACAATAAAACATCGTATTTTATACATGTGTTTTTTGTGCACAAATGTTGCTTTACAAGTAGGCTAACTTAACTAAAGCTGTCAGATTAATGTAGTGGAATAAAAAGTACAGTATTACTCTCTGAAATGTAGTAGAGTAATAGAAGTAGAAAGTAGCATGAAAAGAAAAGACTCGAGTAAAGTACCTCAAATGTGTACTTAAGTAGCCTGCAGTATGCCTACTTGAGAAATGTACATTCACTGGTAGTAGGCCTACTGTAAGTACACATTTGAGGTACTTTACTCGAGTCTTTTCTTTTCATTGTATTGCACACAATATTTATTTGTTTCATTTGACTAACGTCCTAAATAGTCTCAAATGAGAGCACTTGTAGGATGGGTGCAATCGGCATAGTTCTGTTAGGTGTATGGCATCTTGGACGTGATATAGATTTAGATATATTGTGTGAAATTGTTGTTTTAGAAAACAAACGTGACAAATGTGTGTAGGGACACGCTGGAATAGAAGAGTTTGGACCGATTCAACGTTTGCAACTTCAAACCAAAAATAGTCTATGATTCAAACGCGCAGTAAGTCAGACTTTTATTTAGAAAATTGTACCGGAAACCTCGTTATACTGGGGTTACTTGACAGTATTTTGTGTCGTGCCTGGAAGGACTGTGAAGTCTTGCAGCCGCTCAGACTTGAGGAGTGACAACTTACGATGGCGGGTGCTCTTTATCTGTTTGCTCTTCGCTCTTTCCGGTTCTGTGGACGGGGGCGACAGCAGCTGGACTGAGCTCACAGCCACAGTTTCAATTCCCTCGCTAGGACGATCCCAACCACCAACTCCTGCGAGGGTAGCTTGGATATTCAAGGACATTTTAACGTTACTATAGCTACTTTGGCCTTTTCTGTCGATTGAGGAAATCCAGCGTGTGGTTCTCCGGCGCAATGATGTGGCCAGATTTAGGTAAATACGGGCAGAAACGGCGGTTGATATCACTGTGAAACGCTCCCGAGCTGATGATGTTTGTCTTCGTCTCATCTTTACATGTCGTACCCGCACCCCTTCCTCGGCTGAAGGGCCAAACAAACGGCAACGTAAAGGACATCATTTGCTGACTTTCAATGCGTTTATCTCAATTATGGCATCGTTTCCAGACCTCAAGTCGGCGGCTGTTTCGTGCTGAAAGAAAACCGTGTTACTGGTGAAAGTAGTGACCCCAAAACGCGGAGAAAGACCAGTGAACTTTGATATGCTGAGTGCTGGATTGTGGCGAAGCCAGAGGTGCAACACTGATGTGCATCAGGTCCAGGTATGTGTTGAGCATTCAAGCCATCAATTTGTCATTACCGTGCTGCCACGTTGCTAGGTAACTAAGTGACGGTGGGTTTACTCCAGTTCAATTGTGATCATCCCCTTTCCAGAGATGCAACAACATCAAGTTTTTTTTTTTTTTTAAGATAATGTGCTATACAACAGCTCAACATTACATTTGCTTAGACTCACTGTTTTTCTGCTATGGCCTGAAGAAGTGCAGCATATTTTTCTGCTCTCGTGCCATGTCCCTGTTTCTGTCACATGGGCATGCTTGTTAAAGCTGGTGAAATGCTTCTCTCTCTTTCCTGACTGTAAGCAGCTATTATAACAGTGCATCTAATAATTTTAAAATAGAAATGATTGGAATCACTGGTGGGTTTTTTAGGCTTTATGTTTTTGTCCTTTTGGTGCACTTTCCAATGATACCCAGGTGTGAGAATAAATTTACGACCCTGCTGCTAATATCAGCATGTTTGATTAACCATGGGTATGACCTCAGCCACAAGGTTCACTTGGAAATTAAGGAGAACCCATTTTTTTGAGGTTGCAGTCAGCTTGTTTTTGACTTAACTAAAAACCTGCACGCCACAAGCTTGTTTTTGTATCCCCCTCGGCCCATTTCTTTTTCAATACAACTTTATGAGTTTTAGCATCAAGAGTCACTCCACTTGACTCAGCAGGGCCTGGGTGACTCATTGACTCTGAGGCTGTGGCGTCTCTTGTCCAGATGATGGCTCTGCTGTGGGGGCAGGAACTGCTTCACAAACACTCCACTGTGACCCCCTGCTTTATGTCTTTGAAATAGGACTGCAATCTGAGACTAGTTTTGAGATGTATCTGTGCTACTGATCTGGGCCTCAGCCTTAGAAGAGTGATTTCTAGCCTGCACTTGGAGAATGTTGATATGTAAAACAAATTACAGGAGACGCATACCGGGATAGGTTATTGTGTTGTTTCTGTGCCTGAAGAATATTGAACTTATATGCACTCAGGGTGCAATCTCTCTTGACGTGTTAAAACTTGCGTCCTGCCTCTTTGAAACCAACAGTTGTGAGGGTTGTGGAACACACTCGGCATCAGCTGCTCGGTTTTGTATAACATGAAAGCAGAAATTGGAAAAGTGAAGTTTGTAAAACATAGATTTCATGCACTCTTTCCTGAGCTGAATTATAGGCATTTTTTCAACTGCACCATGAACACGTTGCTGATATTGCCTGTTCCTTAGTCACTGAATGATGATTAAGGGCAGACTGCTTGAAGTGGAGGCCATCAATATCAGCATCACTGATGACCCAGAATTCAAATCTTCCTCACGTGACCGTGCACCATCCTCTTTACCAGTCATACAGGTTATAACATTTAAGATACTGTAGAGGCTTCTCTACTGGAAACATGGCAGCTACTCAAGGTATTGCCTAACCAGTTTTCTGGTGGGGGGGGATATCCTTTCCTTCAACTTACATGAATACACACATGTGCTACATGGTGAGCTACCCAGGTGCCCAGAAATGTCTCTTTTTTTGTCATTAAAGACAATTTATTCATACATTTCAAATTGTAGCTAAGTAAATTAAAGAAGTACAAATTAAAAAAGTAATTCTATGAAATTGTCTTAGTGTGGCCTTAGTATGTTGTTTAATAAAATGAGGTGTTTATTGCTCACCTTCTGATTATATTGGCCTTTATGTTAACACTGTTATTATTTTCACTGTATGGTTTTTGGTCAGATCAGATTAAAACAGTACAATCAGTATGAATTAACAAAGCAAAGAACGACACAGACGTTTTGTTGCAATGTACACTTTCCATGTTTAAAAAAAAAAAGAAGCATTTCCATCGTCGTTTATACCATTAGAACACTATGAATTGTTGGTAATTCTCTCAAGCACGTTTTGCAGACGTTCAGAAAGGGGCATATAGGGCTCAAAAAGTCAGAGACCTCACAAACACTCACTGGTTTTACCCTCGAGGATATACATTGTGGTTATATTTGCAAGTCTGTGAGTGCAGACATTTGGACTTGGCCATGCTGTTTTGACTCTAACATGTCTAAACTCTAGTTTCATTGGCAGTACTCTCTCATTTAGATTTTCACCTCCTCCTAAGGCATAACCTTTTATGTTTTAGGTCAATAAGCTTCTTTTTAATGTGAATTTGTCTTTGATTAAGTGCACCGACAGCAATATGTTGCCTATATTATTGTTATTTTGAGTAAATATAAGATTGAAACTAGGTCAATGTTAAATATCGTTGGGATCTGTAGTACCTCCCTCAGAAAGTCGCTCACATGAAGACTATTTTATTAAACAAGTCATTTCGACAGATATTTAAGTTTAAGTTATTTCCTGGAAAATTATATTTGTAGCTTTGGGATTGCAAATTTATTTGCAGCTATGTTCGTATTGAACTTTGACACAGTCAAGAAGTTGTCTGAGTTTGAGTGGTTCTTTATTTCTTAAAAAAACATACATGGACTTTCACATGTTTGTCTGGTTTTAATCAGTAGCTCCGTATTCTGCTGCAAAGCATTTCTTAACTGAGGAGATATTATGTAATGACATGTTTTAAAAAAAATCATGGTTCAATGCATCTACAGTAAACCCAGGAATCTTACAGGAAGTAGTTGAGAGGCTGAAACCTCATCGTGCTTAAACTCTCAGGTGTCTTTCTTGAATCGAACACACCTAACGACCACATAAGGAGAAAAAAAGTGCATGTGATTATAAATCAGTCCATTGTCTGTACAATTGTGAGTTTTAGACGTGGCTGGTAAAGTTTTTTCTTCCACGTTCACCAGTTGTATTTTGTTTGTTTGTTTTGAATGAAAGCAGTTCTGATGCTGTTTTTAAGCCAACGCTAAAAGCAAAGTGGAGACACTGTGATAACCTTTTTGATAAATGAGGATTATAATTTCTAACTGCACTCAGATGCTAATGTTTGCTCATTCTTGTCATACATGTAGCTTCTCCTAAGACTAAAATTACCCTCCACTTCACTAATGTTATACAGTTACAGGAGTGGCTGACGACCTCCTGATGGTCAGGAGAGGAAAGCTGTGAGAATATGTAAATATATGCTTTATGTCTGAGTGACTGTGGAATGAACATTTCCTGACAGAGAAGCCTGTAGCTTACAAGCATGTGTTTGAGTATTCTGAGCATTGTGTGGAATTCTTTTTATTCTTGCATGTGACAGGTTGTCTGTTCTCTTACTACAACCCTCAGTTTTTTTATGATTGTCTTACAGCATACTTCAACAATCCTGTTGCTATTAAGAATACAAGTGAAAGAGTATATAGCCATTTTAGTCGAGGAAACAAGCAAATACGCACTTCCTGTCAGTTAAAGTTGGAGTGACGTATGCAGCTGCTCACCACATCTTTTCGTTCAGTGTCTGTACTATTTGAGCTGCTTATCAGATGAGATTGGTGTCACAGGAAGAGCAGCGAAAAATCAGGTAAAAACACAGTAAAGTGAGCTATATAAGGTTTTTTGAGGAGAGTTAACTAGGGAGTAAATAAGATTGAACATTCAGTACGCTGCTGTGACAAACTACACGTATAATCATACCTTCACTTGCTTGTTTGTGTGGTAATTTGACATTTTCTTCATCTTACTCCATCTCCACTGATTTTGTAAAAAACGGTTGAACTGTTGTGTAATTGGTGTTGCTATGTGTAATTTCTCCATAACATTTAATACACTTTGGTTGTTTAAGCAGAGGAGTGGTATAGTTTTGGTTCTTTACTAGACCCGACTATGGACTATTTTGGAAATCTATTGCATGTTGATCTCCTGTGTCTTGTATCCCACACACCATTCACACAATCACTGTCACTCCCCAAGACAAGGGGCAGTCATAATATGCAGTAGATAATGACAGAGATTGAGCAGCTGTACAGCTGTTAAACAGTGAAGAACAATTTTCCTTTTTTTTTTAATAATAGATTACTCAGTTCTTTACCATGGGTTTTATTTTATTCTATCTATAACATAGAGTTTGTACCCCCATAATCTCACTGGGACTCATTTCTCCCAGTGGGTGAATTGTACATATAGTTGCATTAGCCAGTTTTCTGTGATTGCTTTGTTAGAAAATTAGAAAAGTCAATTTACTCTACAGCTTGGCGTATAATGTAGGAATGCAGTTTGTTAAATGAGCTTGCAGAAAGACACTGTAGGTATTATACTGAATTCACGACAAGCCTTTCATGTTATCTCGGACTGTATGGTCTATTTTTCCTACAGCTGATAAGTCCTGGGTACAAAAACTCATGTCATGTTGACGTAATGTTTTTGACAGTCAATAGAGACAGATTTTTATGTGCACTGACAGCACCGGAGGGTATTTTAAGTTATAAATGTATTTTATGTTAAGAATTTTTTTAACACCACGCTGAAATTAAGTGTTTAATATGGCAACTTTGTTGATCATTAAATATTGTTTGGTCTTTGTCTTTTGTCTGCAAGATGACTTACTTGGTTAGCAGTGCTAGAGCAGGAATTCTCTTAATTGTTAACATAATATGACTTTGAGTTTAGAGGAGAAGCACTAGTGTTTTGTCCTAAAATACAAATATGATTTGAACAATCAGTATTGGGGATAATATATGCGACTGTTTTTAGGCTGGAAGCAGCTTACCATTGTCACTGTCGGCTTTGGAATTGGATAATGATGATGGATAAATGAGAAACATTACTTGCTGCACTGTACTGCACACACACTAGGGCTTACTGCACAACACCAGGTTCTAAGAGTCTTTTGGGAAACAGCCGAATAAAATGGCATTTAGATATTTATTTATTTTTAGATAATAAAAAAAAAACTAAGAATATTGACCAACTTTAATGATTGGTTTGCACATCCCTATTCAAAGTGATGCAACATATTTCTCAGAGCTCCCTAAAGGAAGTTTAAACAATTTCACTATCCAGAACATATTTGTGGAAACCAAAGATTAGTATGGGTGTCTTTTCAAACGTGAGGGCACCCATGGGGTTTGAAGTAATCTTGAATAACATCTTTTACAATGCTGTCCTCTTAGGGGAGTATAGGGACACATTGCAAGCTGGCTCGTTATGTGAAGGTCTAATTTTTCTGTTAATTCATCTTGAGCGGACAGTCAGGCATCATTTCAGATGAGCCTCCATCATGCACCTGGATGCCAGCCAAGCACTGAAAGGAACATTGTGTTTTCTCTGCACCTCAAGCTCCACAGACTCTGTCCTTCTCCAATCCACCCTCCCACCTCAGCTCCCTTGAACAAAGCAGTTGATGCTAATGTTGGTGTTGGGCTGTTGACAGGGACT
The DNA here is from genome assembly GCF_008315115.2 of Sander lucioperca. Classification (NCBI taxonomy): domain Eukaryota; kingdom Metazoa; phylum Chordata; class Actinopteri; order Perciformes; family Percidae; genus Sander; species Sander lucioperca. Next base: position 12,979,567 of record NC_050174.1, read on the forward strand.
ACAGGAGTACAACCTGTCCCTACCCATCCCTGATGAGCCAGCTGACGAATGGCACATCACTGCTAATGCTCCTACAGTGCCGTTGTCTGGGAAATGAGACAAAGACGAACGCTTTGTGCAGGCTGTGCCATGTCCCTGTCTCTTTGGACACCAGTTTTTCTAGCAGTGTGGGTGGACTGGAAGAGCTCAGGTTCTTTTTATAGCAGTCAACCACCTTCCTGTGTCCTTACTTGAGTTTCATTTTATGGAAGAGGAATGTGGTCTGTTATGTGCATCCTGTCAGGGAAGAGGGGTGTTGTTTCATGGTGATATTCATCAGGCTTGTGCGCGAAGTGAAATCGAGGTACTATGACACACACCCTTTCTACTAGGAAATTTCTTGGCTCTTAAGCCGAAAGATGCAATAATATCTGCTTCTGTGAGGCAAAGTCCCAGTAGATGATGTATTAGCTAATCTTATCTGCAAGGAGCATAGTCTGCTGTGAATTAGAGATGCTGCTGCTTGCACCACCCAGTGATTGAAGTGCTGGTTAGCGGACTTCTTCCTGCTGGCTTTTTCCACATGTCCACATTAAAGGTGCTCTAAGTCATGTTGGGTGACGGCACTTCTTGTTGACATTCGAAGTATTTTCAAACAAAACGAGGCTAGCTCACCCCTCCCTCCTCCTCATCCTGTCCCCTCTCCCTCCCTTCCGTGCTTCCGCGCACTAACCAAGGGGGTAAGCTTCGCTTCAGAACTCAAACCTCCTATGGCGACATTTTGATGCTACCAAACGATCACCCGACGTTAGCATTCCATTGACTGTCATTCATTTTGACGTCACTTTGACAGCGAATAACTTTACATCTGAAGCGTTTTTAAAGACTTTTTTTTGTCCGTTGTTTATTTCTAAAGAAACACGACTGTGTAAAAGGCTCCATTACCTTGTACCTCACGTTATGGCTCTGTAGCAGACGTTTTTGTAAAAATAGGCTAACGATTGTGTCATAACCACGTGACTCACTGCCGCAAGTAGAGGAATTACCGTATGGTACAGGAGAAGCTCGCAGGCAGTTTCGACTTACATTAGCTGTTTAAGTTTAATTACTAATGTTGACTAGCATTTTATTTTTTTAACAATAATTAGCCTGTGTCCATGTTATCTCCTTACATATACCTACGCTCTCCGTCTCTGCAAGATTGGGAATGATTGAGATTTCTCTTGGCACAGCTACCAGAAGACTTACAACTTTCAGACAGGTTGCTCACGGCACATTTACGTCGTCTCTCTCAGTTGGAGGCTGCGCAGTAACACTCAGCACTCACCGGAAAAGTGCTTCTAATATCCTTCACTGGTCTCCGTCCAGAACAACGAGATCTGTTTGTCCATTATATACTGTCTATGGCACTAACCCCCCAATCCCCACCTCCAAATCCTTTTTGTCGGTTATTGGCTGGAACGCTGGAAGACTTTTTTTTTGTTTGTTATGTTGTGTGGTGCAGGTTGGCACAATTTGTTTTTGTTGGCGTTTGTGGAGCCTGGACTGTCTACAGAGACTGCGTTTTTGTACAGTGTGTTCAGGGGACAGACAGCTAGCGGATAGTGAGGAGATGTTTGCTGTATGTGACAAAAAATGTTGTAGCCTAAAAAAACGCGTAACATCGCTTGGAGCACCTTTTAATTCTGAGGCTGTCACTGACCATCAAAGTCTATAAATCACATTTTTATTTGAGCTATGTACTATCTATCCCTACAGTTTTAATTCTTATGTTGTATTTTAGTGTGTGTGTGTCATTATGGACCATATGCCATTTTTTAAAATATTTGTCTGTGTTTTGCTGTTCCCCACCCCCCAACCCTTGCAGCGTTCTCTGACTCACATGGATCATGTAAAATGAAAGCGACAGTGCTGCTTCATGTCACCTTACCTACACTTCCCTTTCTTTTCCATTGGCAGCAGACACCTGATTTTGTGACGCTAAAAATAGACTCCTTCAGACCCTAACTCCCCCTCCTTGCTGCCCTCTCACCTCTTTCCCTTTTTTCCTCTCGGTGTACAGGCTTTCAAAGAGAAGTCTCTCTGCGTTATGCGCATTCTTTGCTTCCATGTGCCAGACAAAGCTCCATGTCTTCATTCAGATTGGTGTGTCTCTGTGTGTGAGAGATGTCAGAATCCTTAATGGTATACGACTGATAGAGAGAGTCTAGCTTTTATAGCTCTCATAAGAAAACCCCAAGGTGATGAAGCCTGATTTTCCACAGAGCTGAAACCTGACCTTAGTAAACATCAAAATGTTAGCCAAAATCATAGGACCATGAGCATCTTTGAGAATGGCCTTTTATGGTCAGTATGAGAGGCAGCTTCTGTCTTTGGTCACTGGGTAGAACACTTTTGGGAAGCCTGCATTTTTTGTGCTGCAGAAGAGGGTTTGAGGTATTTCACCAAAGTGCAGCAGACGGCCTCAGCTTTTCATGGGCAGCTTTCTTATCATTGACAGTTAATTTGCGTGATGCATGGTGTCCTCTTAATGAACACAGGCCTACTCACTAAACTGTTGACTCTGTGAATCAAATTTATTCAAACCAGAAACCCACAAGACTGATGGAAGAACACAGTATTATGCAATAGCTGAGACAGTTGGAGATTGTTGTGTTAGGATCAGAGTTGTTTCGTCATGAAAATTAGTGAAATTAAAGTTGTTTTGCCAAGACATCTAAAAAAAAAAATAAGTTAAGAGGTATTATGTGTGATAAAAATACAGATTTAACACAATTTCAACTTTCCTCTCTCTCCTTGTTCCTCACTGTTCCTCTAATATATTTTTTGTCTGATGCCTGCATATTTTTCAGTTCTTCTGTCCCCAATTCACACCAACATTTTCAGATCCAGTTTCTGCTCAGCTACTAGAGCATGAGAAATTAGGGCATGAAGAGCCATTTCTTCCCAAGGATTCAATAAATTCAATATTGGTATTCTCCTGTGTTTCTCCATACTCCTCACACTCACTGCTAGATTGTTGAAAAGGGAGTTATTAGTGGTCTAGTGGGTTCATTTAACTGTATGAAGAGAACTTCATATAATTGCATTGGGCATTTCTGACCCTCTAAGTGATACAGGCAGTAGCAAGCTTGTCTTGACATTATCTTTAACACAAGTACAGTATTAGCAGTATACAAAGTACTTTTAAACCAGCATGTTAGGTCTGTGAAACCCACATGTATGCATGTATTTAGGCCTGCACCTTAGCTAATATGCATCACACCCACCACTTTTTTTTATTCTGCATTTTGTTATAGAGAATTTTCACCTACATACATACAGTATATCACAGTAGCATATATTTAGATTCACAATATATTAGAATCAGTGAGCATTGCCAGCTGTTGCTCTAGCCAGAAGACAGAAACCGGAGTGCAGTGGAAATGAGCCGTGGTGGGGGAAGAACAGAGACTGACAAAAGTGAAAATGGAGACAGGAGAAACAGGAGAAACAGGAGAAAGAAGTATCAGCCTCGGCAGGGTCTGGTCTCTACTTTCCTCATCACTCTGACTTCATCTTGGCAGCCAATAAAGAAAGAGCCCTGTAACCCTTGTAAACCCCATTAAAGCAATGAAGGAGAGGATAAAGGGGCAGAAAAGGGAATACATTTTGGACCCAGGAAAAACATTTTTTGTGTATAATCCATTTAATTTCTCTTCTTCGATACAGTTATTCAAAAAAAGAGTGTTGTTTTAAAAAAATATGGGACTTAATAGACAGGGCAAAATGTTTTCTGTTTACATTCACATTTTGATTATATGCTTCAACTATACTTTTCCAATGGCCACAAAACTGCCTCTATTTTCTAAAATATAAAATAAATAACACATGCTTTAAATAGGGATGCACCTATCCGACTTTTTTAGTCCCAATACGGATGCCTGGGCTATGGGTATCGGACGATGCCAAGTACCGATCCGATACCAGTTTTTAATTAATAAGCTGCTTCACTGTGTGGAAGTGACTTGAATCATTCTTTTGTGTGAGGCAACGTCAGGCTTGACATTGCTTTCCTAACTTTGTAAAAGAAAATGTAATACAAATACAAAACATTGATATAAATTTACTGAATTTATTATTTAAATAGTAAATTGAACACCAGCAACTTGGTAAGAAATCTTCAAAATGAACAGGAATTACAGTTCAAGTGCAGCAACACACTGGTCAAAATTTAACCTTGTATATATAGTATATAAACATAGAATTGTATTTAATAGATCGGACCCATCGTCACTGATACCCGATCCTGCTATTTGAGTCAGTATTGGCCTGATATCCATACATTTTATCAGTAGTTTTGGATCAGTGCATCCCATGCGTAGCTTTAAACTACAGACATTTGATACTTAAGAAGTTAGGTTATCTTTCTCTTTGTGTAAGGCTTTTGCTGTCAGAGCTTATAAATAACTTCTATCCATGAACCTTCAGTTTCCAGAAGTTAGAGAAGCATCATGCTAATAACACAAGTTAGACTTATTATACTTAATTTTACATTCAATTTATTTTTTTAAACTTTTCATCTCAAATGCCTCCTCTTAACTCATTTAGTGTTATTACAAACTGGTTGATTTTCAGTCAGATCATACAATTTGAATATCTGATGCATGTGAAGCTGGTTGCATTCTGCCATAGCTGAAAATGTAGGTGTCGTCGTCCCTCTGCAATAACAAGTTTCAGCCACATCACTGTAGTACTTTATCAAAGCCACTTTGCACTATTGTGAGAGATTGCTAGTGGCAATGATACTGGAAATCCATTAGTTGTTATTCCTCCAAGTCTTTGTGCCAAGCCTTTGTGCTGTCAGTGGTGAGTACTCAGCAATAGGCTCCACATTAGCAAGGAGGCCTTTGAAAAAGCACCTTGTTGTTAACAAACAATCATAGAGGGACGGATGGAGATGTTTGAGAGGGATTGGCTTAACCTACAAAAGCAGTTCCTACCCTGTGGTCTGTAGGCCATGTTAATTAATTGAATGGACAAAATTCGAGGGGTTAGGATTCTTTTCTTTTCTCTGTCTGTCCGAGTTACATAAAATTGCTCTCTGCAGTTGATTTAGGCTGTCTGAGTGCTCCAAGAGAATGACAGCGAGGGGAGATCCTCATTTAACCTTGGCACGTAACTGATTAATCCAAGTGTAATATGCATATAAGGTCATCTAATTTTGGATTTCAGAGTGAAGCGTGGCGTTGATTAGAGATAGAGTTAGTATGCAACAGACCTGTTTTGGAAAATGGTGGGCTGATGAGCAACACTGAGGCATAAGAAAACAATAGCTCCACTTATTATAGCAGCTTAAAGTTCTCAGCACTGGGCATCAGATTTCTTGTAGAATTTTAATTGGCCTACATGCTGTGGGGTATCTAATCTAAACTTATTTTTCACTGGTTCAAAGCTTCAGATGGGGTTCACTGATCTGTCTTGGAGTAAGTTCATGTTTGCCATGAGATTTTGTACAGCTCATTTCATGTAACTCTACATACGGCCATTTATTTGAGGTTATTTAGAAAGAACAAATATAGCTGATCATTGCAACAGCTATGTTTCAGGTGTTCCTTTATTATTTATGTGACATTTTAAGCAGTAGGCTAAATGATTAGTTATGACACCACATGGCATGCTTTAGATTGATTGTTTGCCATCAATGTTAAGAATGGCTGAATCTGCCTGCTGACAAAAACTCACAGTTAGTGGATGAATAACAATTTGCTTGGCTGTTTTTTTTTTTTTTATCTCTTGCTCTGCAGTAATCTTTGCAAAGTTCTGCTTTCCTCAGAACAGCACATTCTCCGCTGTCTGTGCTCGGTGGTGGTTCTTGTTAGTTCTCTCTCTGTGTAAACGAGGATCATTTTTAGAAGCAGTTCTTACTTGCAGGGCTACTGTAGGAGGAAAAGGACGAGGAGGAAGAACACAATGGAGGAGATGCTCACAGGGTGTCAAGTATTTTTAGCTTTCCCCTGGTACTGGGATGATGAGTAAAGAATAAGGGCAGGTTGTGCATCCCACCTTAGCCTGTGGAGGAGCATGGGCCTGACATGAGGAGTGATGGCCTTGTTCTAGGGTGCATCATGGGAGTTTACTGTATTTACAGTATGTGGCAAAAGATGATGCACCACTATTTATGTGACTTTGTTTGTTTATCGTGATCATACCACTCTGCTGGCTAGTGCCACTGCTAATGACACTGGTTACCCAGTTGCAGCAATTTCTTTGTGGTGCCCTCGTCTCTGATAGTAAAAGATCTGTTCTAAGGAGATCACATTATGTTGCATGTGCATTTGTCTGTTTTGTTAGCTCAGCCTCAGTTCAAATTGAGTCTGTTATGCAGACTAAATGATGAATCACTCAAAATGTTTTCCCCTCTTTTGACATTTTGTTCTTTGAGTTGTGCATTGTGTGGTATAACATACAAACCATCCTGACCACTTTTTGAATATGGAGAAATGATAAGTGTTTGTTCAGTCAAACAAGGAACAAGTCTTTGTCAGATAGCCTCCACCCAAACTACACCTGTATACTGAATAGACATATTCTAGTCACTGTTGTTATAAGGTTCTGGAGTGAGGAGACTTCACAGATCACATTCTGACATTCTTAAATGCAGCTTTATTCAGACACAGAGCACACACGGCACCGAGCGGGAGAGACAGTCTACATACAGCAAATGCATACACAGACAAATCTTCTTACTGAACAATGGTTTACTGAACTGCTTTATACCGTAATCCCCATCTCCCTGTACCCCACATCATGAAATCCATATGTTGTAAAAACATGATACAGACTCATGAGCGTCTCTAATGTATGTTAGTCTCCCCAGAGGTCAGAGTTGAACCTTTAAGAATATTGTCCCAAGTTCCTTTTTCTCACGCCCACTGCTAAGCTGCACCTGTAGAATATTATCCTAACATAGTCTTCTCATGGCACATTGTACATTTTAGTGTCACACCCAAATGTTTCCTATCGATCCCTCATGACTAACATCAACAGCAGGTGCCATGTGAGATTCACACAACATTACCGTATGTCAGACATTTATATAAGACATTATGAGAGCATGCATGACAAATATCTCCCACCATCAGCTGTCCCATGAAATAATTAAAAGGGCACAGGTTAGTGTATCTTGTATGAAGGGTAAAATGTATGATACCCTGCACATTCACAAATGTGGTATAGATAAAAGTTAAGCTCCCCAAGTTACCATGTAATACCTTAATACAGATAGATTTATAGATGAGGTTAAAATTAGTACGTAAGGAGAGAAAAATGCAAAGCGGGCTGGTTTTGTTGGGTCTAAATCAATTTTGTATTAAGTAATCTGTGCCACATAGTTTATATTTATCTCCATTATACCCCTGATTAATGATGCTTCACCTTTTGCTCTTAATAGATACTCAGTTGGACGGAGATGCCTAATCGTTGTACAGTATGCTTGTTTGAAATATGCTTCATGGCCTCTTTGGTCATTGCAGGTGGATGCTAAACTCCCTCGCTCTGGCCACAGAGCGCACACAGCCCAGCACAAACAGCAACGTCTTAAGCCTTTTGACATTTTAACTGGATTGGTGGATAAACCCATCAACTCAATCAAGGGTTCTTGTCAGAGGCCAAGGCTGTGTTTGCAGCGGTTGTCATAGCTGAAGTTGTCTCTGCAATGTCAAGGCAACGCTGTGTGAAACTGATCTATGGTATTTTAGGCTGTCTAGGGCCTAATATTTTCCACTTGTAGGTCTTGCCTCATGTCAATCACGAGCAGAGATGGGAAGTAACGAGTAAAGTACAAATACTTCGTTACTGTACTCAAGTAGATTTTTCAGATATTTTTACTTTACTTTACTATATTTTTTGTGGCGACTTTTTACTTTTACTCCTTACATTTTAACATGAATATCGGTACTTTCTACTCCTTACATTTTACAAAATTGGCTCGTTACTTTAGTTTTGTACGAGAGGTCGTCATGTCGGAGAATAGCACAGACACGCGCCTCACCGCGAGCTGGCGCGCGCAACACACGGAGCAAAAAGAAAAAGAGACCAGCTGTCCGGAGGATAATCAGTTGAGATCGTGTGTGTGTGTCCTTAAGAACTGTAACTCGTATAACTTATGTTGTCAGTTCATTTAAGCCTGTTGTTGTATTGGTCTATAGTTCTTGCAAATTTAAAATAAGTTAGCTGGTGATTTTGTTGTTTGTGTTCTTCACCTGTTAGCTAGTTGCACGTTGCTTGATCTTAATAAAGCATCAAAAGAGAGAAGTTGTCTCCGTCCGTGTTTTAACAGACACACCTGGGGCGAAGTTGGAAACCAGAATCAGCTTTAAATACAGTCCAAATTTAGTCCTTACTAACAAGTTTCAAATAATTTCACTGGAGTTACCGTTATTTTCGCGTCATCAATACCACATTCAATCTAATTGGATGGGAATATACTGTACGTTGCACTTGACACACCACTACAAGGTGACTCGACAGATTCCGCGCCATTCTGCATTCATTCGCGGCAAATCATTGTGGCTTGATGGTGGTAACGTTAGCACATAGTAGTATGGATGGCGACATGATTGAAAATGAAGAAATCGGCAGACAAGCAGCAAGACATCCTTGGCCTTACCTGAGAGAGATGTTTGAGATAGTAGGCATCAAGAATGACTCTTGGCCAATGTGCTGCGCAACTCTTAAAGTATGGGGAACTTCTTAATTAATGTCTGTTTAGTAATTCATATTTTATCCTTTATTTTCTTTCCAGAAGCCATATTTGAGCACACACACGTACATGTAGATTCCTTTAAATGTTAAGGGGAAGATTAAAAAAGAGAAACTGGATCTGTGAATTCTCACAGAATCACAACTGAATTCATAAATAGCTACTCAGTCAGAATCGTATTAACCTGGAGTCCCAGTCTCTGTCACAATAATCATATATGTGATGTTTTAGGCCTATTGGCAGACATCCATTTAAAATGTAGGCAATGGCATATAAAGAGCCTTTTTTCCATGTCCACTGAAGTTTCTCAGCTTGAACTCTAGTAACATTAGTGTGGTCCAGGTAGCTTTGCATAAAAAATGGTTGTCATTCGCAAAGCTACTTTTACTTTTATACTTTAAGTAAATTTCCAAGCCTGTACTTTGTTACTTTTACTTGAGTAAATAAGTTAAATCAGTACTTCTACTTTTACCAGAGTATTTTTTAACACAAGTATCTGTACTTCTACTTGAGTACGGGAAGTGAGTACTTTTGCCATTTCTGATCACGAGGGAACCCCTGCTCCCCCTCCTTCATCTCCTCTGGGATGCACCACCTCCTGTGTTGCTCTGCCTCAAAGTGCTGCTCTCTAAAACGAGGCTAAATTGAAAGGAGCGCCACCATTGTGGCCTTTGGGAAAAAGCCTCCTGTGAGTCAACACCTCCCTCCCAGTATTGTGCTTTGTGTCGGCAGCAAGGCCCAGCTGTTGCTTTCTGTCCTGTGGTCAACCTGTCTGCTGTACCTTTTTTAGCTTTCGATCCTAAGCTATATGTTGCACCTTCAGACAGAGTTAGTAATGCCACTTTCCATTATTGTGATGCAGGACGGTCTCGGGGTGGCAAGGAAAATAGATCTTGGAGTGAAAGGTTTATTTAATGTTCAGGCGGAAGCGGGAGCCTCTGCCCTGTGACAGATAATCCAGTCTTTGCTTTGTGGAGTAAGCAGGTTTCATGTGTTTAGGTCAGACACTTATCCTTGTTTAGAGGTGAGCAGATGTGCACATCTTTTTTTTCTTTTCTTTTTTTTTAAGATTATTTCTTGGGCATTTTTAGGCCTTTATTCGACAGGACAGCTGAAGACATGAAAGTGGAGAGAGGGGGGAATGACATGCAGCAAAGGGCCGCAGGTCGGAGTTGAACCCGGGTCCGCTGCGTTGAGGAGTAAACCTCTATATATGGGCGCCCGCTCTACCAACTGAGCAATCTGGGCGCCCCAGATGTGCACATCTTTGAGCGCATGTTTGTTTATGCCGGCTCTAGGAGTCAAACAGATGTAGCTGTGTTTACAGGCAACCTCCGTATGACTCCTGTGGTGTAGACCTGTGCCTCTGTATAAGCTTTTACTTCTGTTTAGTATTCTTGTTCAGTTCAGTTTTTTAAATAGATTGAAAAGTGAATTATGTGGTTTTAAACAATCATACCGTTGCCTGGAGGATTTAGTACCTCTGATGATTCGTCACACCTTCTGAGATGGTTGCAGATGAGGTAGTTGCATTATACACCTCAGGGTGCGTGGTCCTGCCACAGCTGGCCACACGTTTAACAGGCTGAAAAAGCGGTGGTGGTGGTGGGTAGAGGTATAAAACACAATCCTTCTCAAAGTGTCTTGTAGCTATCGTTAGCTTCAGTTTTGACAAAATGGGAACAGGAACATTGGAGGCTGCTTTGTGATGAGAGCCATGCAGTGGCGTGTGCTGCTATTGCGTCACTGCCTAGAGGGGGCCACAGACTGTATTTTTAGAAGGGAATGAGCATATTCGCTGAACAAACAACGTCAGGCACTCTGCTTGCGTATGCTAGGATTATTGTGACCGGGCTATTTTGAGGCTGTGTGTGTGAGAGGGCTTTTTTTCTGGGTCGAGCATGGTGCCAGTACTCTCTTGAGGCTGCTGGTGGATCATTACAGGTCCTATGCTGTGCACAGCATCTGCATCAGTCATAAAGGAAAGAGTCAGAGAGACAGGTTTAAACCATCAGGGAGTTACTGCATTTTTAGGATAGGTCTGTGTCTGCAATACTGCTGTATAGGAGACATTTATATTTGTGGAGCAGTCGGACACTCTTGAAATCGGCTAATTCAGAAAGCATCATTAATCTGTAGTGTATCATTAAAAGAGAAGGTATTGCATACTAAATCTGAGCCATATCACAATTTGACACTACTAATAAACCCAGTCAAAATATCATATGTAACAAACACATTTTTGTGGGAGCAAGTTTGGGTGTGTCCATCTTTGGCTGTTGTTCCCATGAGCTAGAATAGGAGAGACACTACTACTAAAATGATGATAAAAAAATAGTTTATTTCAACAGGAACAACAAATTATGGGGAGGAGAGGAAAGCTGAAGCTAAAATGAACATAGAATCTCTGTCTAAAAGCTAAGAGTAAGTAAAAGACAAGATTGAATCTTGTCTGCGCTCTCCAAGTACCCTTCTAGTTTAAAATGTGTTTGTCTCTTTTAAACGTTTTGGTCCTAGCTGCATTAGAAATTGCTGTATTATCGACAACTATATTGACATGAATATATCCCACTTTTGTGTGTGTGTGTGTGTGTGTGTATGTGTGTGTGTGTATATATATATATATATATATATATATATATATATATATATATATATATATATATACAACATGTTTTTGTTTAAACTGAAACAAAAATTTGTTATATAAAAAGGAAAATGAAAACACTCAGTTTTGTCTGAACCAAGTTATTTATCAAGATTTAGAAAAAATATTTGCTTAATTCTATAAACAAATGCAAATTGTATTGCTGTAACAATTACTTGATCAATGGATCGAGTATTATGAGTCTCTTTGAAAATTCGTTCTGGAAAATTGTGATTGGTCCTTTTCACTAGATTCTGAGATTTGACCAGAAAATATATTGATTAAAAAATCAACAGATTAATTCATGATTAAGATAAAAGTAAGTTGCAGCTCTAACAAAAAGTAAAACTGTCATAATCCTGCTTGGCCATTGGACACATAATTCACATGCATCAGCATTACTACAAATCACAGTACCTCATCATCACCCCAGGTTACTAATACATCCTGCTGGACGGAGCCCTCTGTTATGCTGCCTGTTGCTTTTCCTGTCTCTCTGTCTCTCTTTCTCTCTCTCTGTTTGTCTCTCTTTACATACCTTGTGCCACTTCCTTGTATGTGGGTTGCCAGTTGGTGGCAGCTGGCTGGACTTTGATTCACACAGTGGTCATTCTCAGACAGTATAAGAAACTGTCTTACTGTGTCACACTGAATGACTTCCAAATCGGTTCAGCTGTCACATCTAGACTTCTCAGAAACACTCAGAAATTTGTTGCAGCATCAGTTGCATCCCACATTCAAACTGTTGCCACATTGTTGAACCATGCTTCAAGTAGATTGTGAAGCTGTTTATCATCAACACGCTCAACCAGAATGAGCACTGTGACCTTCCCCTCTAAAGCCTGGCACTAACATGTAGAGGCCTCTCTGGCTTCTGAGCTGCAGGCTTTTCTCTGGGCCTCTCCAGGCTAGCCTAGTTCTATCCTAGTCTTTCCCAAGAGTGCAGTTATTTTCAGCAAAACGTGGCTTTCTGCTCCGATTTTTTCAATGCGTTGTTCTTCTGTGTAGAGCAAAGATAACGTGAAAAATGTATAGAAGACAATGTTGCACCCTTTTAACCAGAACACTTCCCAGTCTGTTAGTAAGCACCTGCTCCAGCATGAGAAGTTATACAGGCTGCGTCTTTGTCCTGGCAATGCGTCAGTGAGTTTATTAGGGGAATGTGTCTTCAGTGGTAAGTTGTTATGGCGAGCACTACAAATAGGTGGTGGACCAGAGCCCTTGCAGACAACAGGAGCATCACCAAAGCTAGCTTTTGTTCACTGGATAAGTGTTGCAGTGGGAATATTAGTGTGATTAGTGTGATTAGACAGAATGGCTGGCTGCCAGAGCGAGGTCCAGTTGCTGCCATCGGTCAGAAAAAATATAAATATTGGGGTTATGCAATGCTGTGTAGTCACATTTGGACAGCCAAATGCAGACAGTGCAAGGACAGTGTTGTTGTCGTCCGTCAAACACGTACAGTACAATACAGTTTCATCAGCATGGTGACCAAGATCCTGTCCACTGTGCTTTCACCAGCTGTATCTGAATACAGACTGAACCATACCTTCATTAACTAGACTTTTAAATATTCGTTATGGAATTATTAACAGGTGTGGAGCTCTTTCCCAAAATGCTACATATGCACTTTGGAGAATGGAAAAACATTATAGGATTCAGCCTATAGTGTTAATTGTTTTCTGCTCTAAGGACTAAAGTTTTACCGGTCTCTCTCTTTACAAATATTCAATACTGTCCTTCATCATTCATTTTGACAGAGAAGATTTCTCTTATATCCCTATCTTTATTGACTCCTCTTCAGTTAATGTGTCACCTTAGCTGACAGTCTGTACAGCCATGATCTTATATTGTACCTGCTTGGTTTTGGAGCTGTTCTTCTCTCAGCGGTCAGAAGCAGACTTCTGCAACTCACGCCACCCACACGTTGGTTATGTATAGCCCACACCTACCTCTGTCTGCCCAGTGGTTTGAAAACAATGCTTTGTGTAATTCTAAGGCTGCTATTTGTAAAAACCTCAATCATGCACAGGGGGCTCTTACAATGTTGTGTAATGCTCCCCACTCAACTGTAATCCCTCTTACGCTGAGTGAGCCCCCCATGTGACGGTGCTGAAGGGTTGGGAGAGACAGGGTGGCTGTTGGGACCGTCGGTAAGGCACGGGTGCTCTCCGTGACACACACACACACACACACACACACACACACACACACACACACACACACACTAAGCTGTGGCCTGTGTATAAAAAGAGAAGTTTATCCTGGAAAATCCCCAATCTGAGATGCTGGATGGAGACACGATGCTGATGCTTGTCCTTAGTGCCAGGACTTGGACTAGACATACAGGAACTACATTAAGCATATGTCCTGAATGACACTCCGGCTCTCCTCTCCTCTTCATCTGCGTGTGAGCCACGAGAATTAATCTTTGTCCTTGGTCCTAGAGGAATCTTGCAGCTTCCGAAATTTGTCTGCGCGCTACTGTTATGTTTTGCTTGTGATGAATGTTTTTTGTTGCTGATTGAAGCTGGTTTCTGCTTTTGAGTGATGGATGTTGATGAAGACCCGTTTGAAGAACCATTCACTTTTTTTGGAGCTCTAGAAATCTGATCAGGGTTAACGGCATGTTTTGACTATAACAAACACTACTGACTGCCTTGTAGATATTTATTTTTAAATATATTCACAGCTTACATGCTTTTTTTTTGTTTCTTCCCCCACAGGAACCGTCAATGCGGACTTCAGCTGGTGATTTGACAAGTTACATATAGGAGCCCCCGAGTCTCTCTTGTCCCCTCTCCCTTCCCTCTGTCCCTCCCCCCTTCCCTTGTCAATCTTCTCCCCGATCCCCCTCTCCCTATCCTCCAAGATTCACCATGCTTATCAAGGAGTACCGCATCCCCATGCCCATGAGTGTGGAGGAGTACCGCATTGCCCAGCTCTATATGATCCAGGTGAGGTCACAACACCAAATTCTCACACATACACACCTGGCTGAAAACAGCCAAGTGGTGCAGAAACCAGGAGACCAAATCGCAGTGTGCCCAATTATGAAATGATTGGTCACACGTTCTGACGTCAGTGGAGTAATGGAACAAAGAGAGCTTGTGTGCCGATAGATTATCCAATTTAAACTCTGAAGCTGGCTGTTTCCAGCTGTCATAGACTGCATGTTTCGTCATGAGGAGGGTGTGGGCACATTGCTTTCACTGAAAACTTTCACTGAAAACTCAACACATACTGCCACGATGGAGATGGACATACTGCTTTGTCAGTGTCAGACAGTTTCATATGTATAACCAGGCCCTTAGCTGGAGACTGGGGGGCTGTGTAAGAGCTTTAGGGTTTACAGCACCAAGCAGGAATGGCTAATTTATACAGCTTTAACTATCCTGTGTGGCAACATATTTTCTCTTCAAATGACTTGTACATGAAGGAAGATTTATTTAATCCAGTGGTACTGCCAGGTGTACTGTGTGCAGCAGTACACGGGAGAGGCATGGAGAGCAATCACAATGACTCGGACTGTGGTAACAATTTTGAATTAAGTTACTATTGTTTAGACTATTGTTTTTGACACATTTGGGCATTTATGTGCATTTTTCAGTTTTTATTGTTTGAGGCACATGCTGATCTTGGGACTTGGTTATGTAATGTGTATCACAAGTGGTTTTATCTTTGTTAAAGAGCAGGTTATAGTTCCAGGTCTGTTTGATCAGGTTGAGTCATTTTGCTGGTTTCAGTGTGTCTTGCTTCTTCAGGGATCCTATAATGTGGTGGTTATGTCAACGAAAGAGTGACCCATAGTGACCCATAGTTACCTTTCCCCCTGACCTAACCCTCTCTGCACAGCCTTGTTGCTGTGAGGCTTCTGTCACTATGGAAACCATGACATCAGCAGCGTGCCGGTGGTCAGGTTTTGTTCGAGAGGGGGAGTGAATGAAAAGAGGAAATGGAGGATAAAAAGAGTTTGCGAAGGAGGGAGGGAAAGAAATGAGAGACGGGGTGGGAGAGAGAGAGAGAGAGAGAGAGAGAGAGAGAGAGAGAGAGAGAGAGAGAGAGAGAGAGAGAGAGAGAGAGAGAGAGAGAGAGAGAGAGAGAGAGAGAGAGAGAGAGAGAGAGAGAGAGAGAGAGAGAGAGAGAGAGAGAGAGGTATTCTGAGCAGAGAGTATTTTGCTCAGTGTCTACACTTGCTTCATTGCTATGTTACCAGGGCAACTGCAGCATGTAGGCCTGCCTGTCTGCAAACCAGCATAGATGAAGTCAGGACCTTAGGACAGCCTGGCCATATCTTCACCTCAGCTGGTAATGCCCCACCCCATCTCTCCTCTCACTCCGCCTTCTTATTCGATAGCTAATGTGAATTCAGTATCACCGCATAGGGATTTGCGGTAATGCACAAAGCAAACGCTGAATGTGTAAGAAATTAAATATGAGAAGATCTCACTATGTCTCATTCATCCGGCACACATCCATGTCATGTTCTGACTAAGCATCTGTATCGGTGGAGTAGAGTGAAAAGAAGCATCTCAAACAGGAAATGTGCCTCACTGACTTGACGGCAAGAGGAAAAAACCAGGATGTGACTCCCATCCTGTTAGAGCAGTCAGATCTAAACACAGACAGTAGGCTTTCATGGTGATAACTTTTATTTATAAAGGTTTGGTGGCTGTTTAAAAAATGGTGGGTGCGCGCGAGAGAGATTTTAGAGAGGTTTTAGGGCAGGACTTGAACTTACAACTCAGCGGCACTTTGTGTACTGAGCCAAAAAGGATTTTACAGAAGACCGATGTGCACGAGAGCCCCCCTCCCGCCCCTATGGAGACAGTCGACACACTTCCAGAGACTTTTGAAAACTATTTCTTTATTTCTGTTCCCCCACAGGTACGGTTTACATCTGTATACAAATGAACAGAGCACACTGTTTTCATTAGGAATCTAACATTACATTTACTGTTCATTTAAATGAATGTGTCCCTTTTTTCCCTCAGGGAACGGCTAAGCCCTGGACAGTGTTTTATAATCTTTCTTCTGCTGAACTTTAGAGAATCATCCGTTGCTCCAAGAGGGAGATAAAGTGCTGCTGTCACCTGTCAGGAACCTAATTAAAGGGACAGTCCCCCACGAAACACAATAAAAACTTATTTTTTTCCTTTTAACTAGATTGCTGACTTCACATCCAGACATAATTTGCCAACATTTGGAGCTATCTGTACAAAGAAAACATAATTACATTTGGAAAACTCAACAGCAATATATCTTTCCAAATATAATGATACTCACAATAATGCACTGACCTTATTGTGATCAGTCTACTTTAAAAAGCCAACTAATTTTGCTCTGTGTAATGGAAAGATATGTTTTATTGTGTTTTGGGGTGAACTCCTTAACACGACTTTAAATTCCTAAATCTGTCTACACACGTTTTGTTTACATGTGCGTACTTCTACAGCTGCACACATTTTGTTAGGGTTTTGTACGTGTGCAATACACTGTAAATTTCACGTTTGCATATTATGTAAATAGTTATGCAAACATAATTTATCAAACTATGTTTCAGTACTGGGGTTCCTGTCGCATGTACTGGCTGTGTGTACGGCCAGTTTGACGGTGCTGTAGTGTCTGTGCTGTGTCTTTGGAGCTGTGTCTGGGCTGTTGAGAGCAGAGCGGGTGGCTAATGAATGACCTGTCAGAGGTAATGAGGTCCGGAGCGCTGGACGCCTCATGGCTTCCTCCTCTCCACTCCGTTGACTCACTGCCTCGCCTCCGTCGCCTCTCCCCACTGGATGACTGGAGAAATCTGTCTCCCTATTATCCCAGTGCTGCGCTAAATACTGTGTTGAACACACTTTGTGTGTGTTACTTTGTGTATGTGGAAAGACTGGACAACAGCTGATAACAGAAAGAGGAAAGATGATACGTCAGTAATCTCTGACATTTATGATCCTTGCTCTTTGCTCCATGTGTTTTTAATATCGTCAGCACTTGGACTATGCTCTGCTGTCAACGTTTCCAGTTTTACGGATTTCATAATAATAACAAATCTTCCTCTTGCCATGCCACACATTCCTGTATGTGAAGCTTTAAGTCACCTAGCTGTAAGTCTACTCAACTGCATCTTCAGGCTCCACCCAGCCTCTCTTCCTGTTTGCACCTGGAATGTAAATGTGGGGAAGGTGTGGCTCTGTGAGCTGGTTTCTTGGGCTTCCTGATTTGCAACTCAGAAGGTGACGTAGCTTTTAGGGAGCTAATCATTTCGGTGTGTGTCTCATCTTGTGTCAGATTCGTATTTGCAAAAGGCACCATGTCCATTCATTTGTTTGTTTCATTTCCTTGTTAAACATTTGTTTACAAGGGTAAGGGTTGTCAAGGGTAAATTTATATTTAGTGTTGTAAATGTAACATTCCCTTTACACTATACTACTATTATGCAAACATGAACAACTTGCCAATTCACTTCAACTTCATTTTTATTATTCTTCTTACAGAAAAAGAGCAGAGAAGAGAGCTGTGGTGAAGGTAGTGGGGTGGAGATTCTAGAGAATAAGCCCTACACAGATGGACCGGGTGGGACGGGCCAGTACACCCACAAGGTTTACCATATTGGCATGCACATTCCCAGCTGGTTCCGCTCCATTCTGCCCAAAGCAGCACTGAGGGTTGAAGAGGAGTCTTGGAACGCCTACCCTTACACCCGCACCAGGTGAGGTTTGTAGGAAGGCCACCTCCACACCCCTTCAGAGCAGGAGTGAGAGTGCATAAAACTCTGCCAAGGCTGCACAAAAGTACATTTGTTATTTTAATAAAATAAATGCTCTGTGCCTGGGTATCTAACTGCTGCAGCTGGTAGGTGTACACACAGTTAAAGACAAAAATCCATCCCCACCTGTTTAGGGGTTAATAATTCAAACCCTTCTTATATTCAGTTTATTATACAAAAAAATGCGATGCATGTTGAGTGTAATCATGCCTAGTTTGAAGTTCTGCTCTAGCTGCTATCCCTCAATAAAAGCCAAGAGAAAACAAAAACCTCAGAGCAGGGTGTCTTGTGTTTGTTTGTTGTCTGTGTGGGGCCTGACAAACAGAGATGTGAAGGTGCTGAACAGAGATGTGCTCTTGACTATACTGTCAGGATATTGATAGACTGCAAGTGCCTGTTGACATCTTTTCAACCACTGACAGCTTTGCTGCAGACGCCTCAGATGCAACAGGTGGGCATGGCTCACACGTTTCCTATCCTCAGCAGTGAGAGGGCGTTCTCACTCTTAATAAAATAGTAGTAGATCTTGAGCCATTGAGTTGAGAACTGAGTCTCTTAATAAAGGCAGAGGCCAACCCATAATGCAATCTTGCTATATTTGGACATTTGTTCCGTTCCGTTGATTTTGTTGCCTTTTTTTTCCTCCAGATACACCTGCCCCTTTGTTGAGAAGTTCTCCATTGACATTGAGACGTACTACAAATCTGACACAGGCAATCAAGCAGATGTCTTCAACATGTCTGCAACAGAGAAGAGGCAGAGGACTATTGGTGAGACAGTTTGGTATTGATCCTGAACCATTACGATAACATAAACTCAAATATTAAAATATTAATTGATGTGTATCAGGCTACTTTAACTCTTAAAGTCCAGCTCAATATACATGCTGTAGTTCTCTAATACAGTATAGCTTACTGTATTAGAGAACCAACAAAGCACGTAAAGACCTTTTCTTGCAATAGTTATTTAAGGTGACAGGTTAGTATTTTGGCGTTTTTCCATTACATGGTACCTGCTCGACTCGCCTCGACTCTACTCGCCTCGACCCAACGCACTGTGCGTCCGTTTTCCATTGCAGATTTTAGTACCGCCTCAGCGTGGCTGGTCGTCTTATATAGCGGCGCCGCAGTAAACTGCCGTGATCTAACGCGACACACACACAGAACGTTGAAGGTGTGTTGTTGTTGCCACAGCCAGAAGACACATTTTGTTTCAAATGAAGCTGGAGGCAGCAAAAAAAAACACAGCTGGCTAAACTATTTAAAAATGGCGGGTTTGTTAAGTACACCCCCGTCTGTCGCTTTCACGTCACCTTTTGGTATCGGCTCAGTTCGCTTGGAACCTCGACTGAGGTGGTACTAAAGAAAAGTACCTGTTAGCAGGTACCAGGTACTTTTTTTCGTAATGGAAAACCAAAAAAGGCGAGTAGAGTCGAGGCGAGTCGAGTCAAGCAGGTACCATGTAATGGAAAAGCGCCATTAGTAGGTTTAGTTTGATGGTGTCTTTATATTGGTCCTTTTGTGTCTCAAACAGAGCAGGTGAGGCCCACTTGTGGCAATTCAGTGGTACTGCTTATGTCTTTTTCTGTTTGGTAGCATATCCATTGAATATGAAGCGGCTCAGAAACGAAGTGGCCGTTTAGGGCACGCAGGCAGTACTCCACAGCGCTGTGGAGATACAGTGACCAGGTTACAACATTGATTGTAATCATTTTAATGAATAAGTCAAGTAAGTATGTCAGTCTGAAATTCAGCTATTAAAAGAATTTCAAGCCTTTGAACACAAGTCCAGAAGTTCTACTACACTGACCATTTATGTCCATTTGTACTAATGTATGATTTTAAAGACACAGAATATGTTACATAATTCATACAATATATTCAAAATACCTGGCTCCATTAGTCATTGCTTTCTGGATTTGAACTTTGTCTTTGGCAGACCCAATCGACATTGTGACAGATCCCATCCCTCCCCATGAGTACAAAGCAGAGGAGGACACACGGCTCTACAAGTCAGCCAAGACCCAGAGGGGTCCTCTGCAGGACGACTGGATAGAAGAGTACAAAAATAACCCAGGGAAGACCCCCATCATGTGTGCCTACAAACTCTGCAAGGTGGAGTTTCGTTACTGGGGCATGCAGTCTAAGATTGAACGCTTCATCCATGATGTCGGTGAGTATGGAGTAGAGCTTAGATCGGCCCAAAAAATCAAGCCCGAATCTGCCCGAGCCCGAGCACGTTGTGTCCGAGCCCGGCCCGGCCCGACACATTAACTGTAATTATGAGCCCGAGCCCGATTTAAACCCCACAATTTTTTAATACGTGGGCCGTTATAACTGATGTTCTCAACTACAATTCAGAGTTGTTTGAACTACAGAAATCTGTTTAGAATAATACAACAAGGAGGAAGCATGTAAACTGCGCTGTTTGTTTAGAATGGAACGGATCGCAAGTGGATCCGAATGAAGAAACGTAAAAAAAAAAAAGAAGGGCCCGGCCTGAGGATGTGGTCGGGCTTGGGCCGAGAATCTAAACTCTAGTATGGAGTCACAGATGTAAGTCTTTTATCTAATGTAGTAGTTTGTTAGTTCTACTACCAGCGTATTTTGACAGGAATCTTATCAAATTCACATCTAAATGTAGAAACCTTATGATTGTTTCTCCCTAGGACTGAGAAAGGTGATGGTGCGTGCCCACCGGCAGGCCTGGTGCTGGCAGGATGAGTGGTACGGTCTGACCATGGAGGACATCCGGCAACTGGAACTGGAAACCCAGCTGGCCCTGGCCACGAAGATGGCCCAGTTCAGTCAGGCAGAGGAGGCCACAGAGGCCAACGGAGATGCTCCGTCTCCGGACAAACACCAGGAGGTTAAAGAAGCGATCAGCTCCATGGAAGCTGAGGAGGTGGTTGTTCGCTCAGGAGGAGAGACTCTCCAGCCACGAGGTGTACTCACCAAGCAGTGGTCCACTTCATCCCGATCCTCCCGCTCATCCAAGAGAGGAGGTGAGAAGCACTACTATTGCTAGTAGCTACTGCTACTGAGTACTACTGCTACTGTTTGTAAACACACGGTTCAAAGTTGGCCCCTTCTCCCTGGCTCAACAGCTAGAGAGAAAGAGAGAGAGAGAGCACAGCAGTGGTCGAGCAAGCTTATGAGTGAGTGAATGAAGAGAAGGAGCACTGTACAAAGCAGTGAATCAGAGAAATAATACGTTTTTTCTCATTGTCTCGCAGCAGTTATGTTCTAAAGCACAAATGAACACACACACACACACACACACACACACACACACCTAAGCAGGATGGCGCCACAGTGTGTGTCAGGTAAAGTTGTGCGTCGATATGAGGCGCTAAGGGGCAAAGCAGCAGTTGGTGAATGAGAATAGGCTGCACAACCAGCACGCTGTTAATTGGCTGGGGGTTACACACCCACGTGGGGCCCAAAGGCTCTGTGCTGATGCCGGTTAACATCCCGCACACAGAAAAATAAGAAAAGAGAAAATACAGGCAGAGGGCAGGGTCTCTGCAGATACAGACACCACCACACTTCTAGTGGGTCATAACTGATTATTGAGAGGGATTACTTTTGCATTAGTCTATACATTGTTTTTTAAGGAAATTAGTTACATATTATATCTTGTAAGCCTTATTTGTTCAGTCTGTCACCGGACTCTTTTTAACCTTAAAGGTTGAGATATACTAACAGTAAAGTCAAACAGTTCCATAAGTAAACACAGCCAGCTAGTGATATTTGAGACCTGTTCACACTGGCAGCTAGTATGTTAAGCATGTGAGGAATTCAACAAGGTCTTGCATCAAAATAGCACTTTGCCTTTTCTGTTTGTATGATTTTTCTTTTGTGTAATTCTTTTATGTAGTAAAGTGCTAATCCTTCCAAAATTACTATTTTGAGTAGTAAACACTCACCGCCCTGTAAACCGGAAAGGTGGTTGTTAAAAGCTACTGCTTTGCTTTTGCGTTAAGAACTGCTGGTGGTTGAACTAATGTGGGTTACAATGAATTCCTATGAAGACAAGATTTCCTCAAAACTCTGTGCTCCACAGGAAGTACTGTAATGGCTAGATAAAATAAATCTACCACTATCAACCCAGATACATTCAAGTTGATCACAGCTACAATTTTTAGTGAAGAAGCCAACTAAAAACTTTTACAGCCAACTTTTCAGGTGTTTGATACTCAGAAGATCTGACTCCATAAGAAAAGTGAATTGACATCAGTGGGGCTAATTGGTTCATCTCTTTCAAAAGACAGTAAATATTGTTGAAAGATACAAACAGTCAGTCTCATGGTTTAGCTGTACACAGGTATACACACTAAAAGTTGCTCCCAAGCTGAATGAATCAGAGTCTACTGAAGAGCTCTGAACTCAAATTGTTGAATTGGTGTTAATAAGATCAAACACCTCTGGAGACAGCTTTTTAGTATGCAGACTTTGTGCCACGCTTAGATTTTTTGTCCGGTGCCTGATGTTAATTGGAATGTTTTTACTCTACTTGACTATTCTTACTCACGCCTCCACATTTGCTGTACTATCCAAATTACCTCCCCTCACCCCTACAACTCAGTGGAAATCACCTGGGTTATTTTTAGCAGCAGCTTTGACATCACGAACCACATGTCTGAACACACCCATCTCCGGTGTCACCCCTACCTCAAGGCAGTGCTCACTGTAGCTGCCACCTGGACCCTGCCTCTCATCCAGCGTGCCTTGTTTCACCCCTGTAACTCTCCCCTGTAGTTTTCTCCCGGGCTATTTTTAGCAGCAGTGCTGATGTCACAGACCAGAGGAGGCTGACACTCTTTGCAATGACCCTGCCCTCTACCACTGCTGTTTTCTTCTGTGCACTGACAGCTACAGCTGTGCCCCCCTCTCACCAGCCTGCCCCTTAGAGCGACACCCCCCTCTTCCTCCACACTAATCATATGCGATGCATAGTCTGAAGACGTGATAGATATTAGACAAGGCCTGTTTTTAGTATTGCCATTTTCCGCAACTGACAGTTGGTTGTCAGAGTGTTTGTAGCTTGTCTGTGTTACATTGGGCCTCACTTTTCACACAATCCCCTGACCACCAAGCAGTCCATCTGTGAAGAAGTAATGCACCACAGAGAGTGTTGCATGTTTATATAACACTGTGTGTGTGTGTGTGTGTGTGTGTGTGTGTGTGTGTGTGTGTGTGTGTGTGTGTGTGTGTGTATGTGTGTGGGCCGGGTGGAGCAATGTTTCTTTGTCGTAGTGTGTGTTTAAAAAGAAAAGAGAGAGGCTGAAACACATGTCCCAAAATAACAGTGATTTTTTTCTTTTTTGTTCATGTGCGGTCTTTCAGTGAGCCCATCACGTCACAGCATCTCAGAGTGGAGGATGCAGAGCATAGCGCGAGACTCAGACG
Organism: Sander lucioperca; assembly: GCF_008315115.2. Lineage (NCBI taxonomy): Eukaryota > Metazoa > Chordata > Actinopteri > Perciformes > Percidae > Sander > Sander lucioperca. Next base: position 13,003,110 of record NC_050174.1, read on the forward strand.
ACAGCTCGGACGAGGAGTTCTTCGACGCTCATGGTAACCACAGTTTTGATTTTAAATTGGAGTCCACAGTTAGATCAATAGTGTCGTGTTTATTGTGTTCAGTTTTCCAAGAACCTGCTTGTTATCTTCTCCCCTGACTCTGCATGCATCTTTTTTAACCACAGATCAGTTCTTAAGCTTCCCAGATACCCAGCATGCTTTGGGGCTGCAGTTAAAATAGGTGTGTGTGGTACCACACCCATGCTCTCTGCTGGATGAGTTTTGGCCGAGGACACGGGCCAAGTGTCGCATCCTGACGTGTAGTTCAGAAATCACTATCGTCTCTGCCCATCAGTCCCCCTCTCACCAACACAATCCAGTTCCTGCATCATCGTTTACACACACACACACACACACACACACACACACACACACACACACACACACACACACACACACACAATCCTTTACAATTCATGATACGTCCAAGCAATGAATGACCCCCTTCCAAATAATTCACCAGTGTTTGTGTGGTGAAATAATTTCCTGATGATGAAACAAGAATAAAATTGTGATGTCATTTATTATATTGATACTGATTTAGCAGCAGTCGTTAGTCTCCGTCTGTTTCGAGTTCAATACATTTCTGCTAATATCATTGTAACTGGAATGCAATCATTATACTTAATAGCGTTGACATCTGATATTATATTGTGTGTTGCAGTATTCATGTGTGTATGGATTCCTTATTGCATGTTGGGTGCCTGAAGTGAAAGCACATTACATTTTATCAAATGAATGGATTAAATGAGGACTACACTGTCATAAAAAAGTGTACATAACGCTCTGTCTCAGTGACAGTTAATACAGTGATTACTGATGTGTCTGATGTATATATGATGTACAGATGTTCCTACACTGCACAGACGACCTTATGAAATAATTATTTCATTATGGTACATGTAGCAGAACTCACTACCACCGTGGGTTACCCTCAGCACAGATCACAGCCCAAACAGACAATTTACAGGCAACAGTGTTTATTCTGACTGCTCACACTTTTAACACAACTTTATAACCACCAACCATGCGCTGCTGTTTACTCGGCTACTGGAAGGCGCACAGCCCGTTGTTCACAACATTTTAACAAAGAATCAACAAAACAATATTTCACAGCCCAAACACTGTCTCTGTGGTGTGTGGCAGTCATCTGAGGGTCCAGCACGCTACTGCATATAAAGGGAGAGTTTAATTGGTACACATCAACAACAATCAGCTGAGACAATTAACTCACCTTGGCACTGCTCTCCTGATCTATCCCCACACCTCTCTCCACTGCAGCTGATTGCAGACCAAGCCCACATCCACGATACATAAATGAGATTGGTGTATCAAAATGAAGATACAGTGTATATGAACACAAGTGTGTGCTTTGATGCCTGGATGAATCACATGATGGTGGTACAGGAATACAATTTGGAAACGGACTGACTTGGCTCAGACTGCGTTTGATATTAGATTTCTATCTTTGAAGTTTGTTTGTGGTCATGGTCCTCTAATATAGCTGCTACAATTACAGTTTCTATAATCTAACTACTAAACAACTTGCAAATGAAGCTGGAATAAAATGTTTATTGATTTACCTTCACACCATATTTTTATTCAGTTTACGACTGGATTGTTATACATGTTTATAAATGAAAGAAATGCAGCAACTAAGAAAATAACTTCAAAAGCAATACAAAAAGTCACTTGATGTTGAACCGTGTACAGGACACATTATCTCACAGAAGGGTTTGCATTAAACTGGCTGCAATTTCCGATTGCAAAGCAAGTCACTAATAAATAAAATGATTTCCATTTCTTTACAATGGTTGTTATTTATTTGTAGTATAACTACAGCGGAAATAAATGGAATTACATGACATTTGTAAATTCAGTTTTAGATTTGATTTTCAATATGTGAATACAGACTAAAGTGAACAGGAGGTGGCAGCCTCTTCCTCAGAAATTAAGCTACTGGCAGTTTAATTATGGGATAAAAAGGGATGTTCTGTCTTAGATCTTGAACCTTCCTTTTTAAATGACAGATGCATGTCAGTGGATGGATAACACAGTCCATTCATATCTTAATGTAAATTCAAAAGATACATACTAGTTTAAAGCTGTTCTCGATAGGTATTTGTTTAATAAAAAGATTTGTTTTTCTACTTTGAAAAACCCCTATGGTAATAAAACCACACCACTGTCCTCCAGCACACATCACATGTACTTGCCATTTGAGATTGCAAGATAACATGCCCTTATCAGCCATAGATAAACACAAAGGTTATACTTAAAACATGAAAATACCCAGCATAACATGTATTTAATGGCCACCACATTTACACCAAGTAGTTATAAATGAACCGGACGTATCTATTTGATAAGTTATTTGACAATATCTTGTTGGAAAGCTTGACAAGGTTCCTTTATGTTGGTCACCTGTTTTATTATATAAATGGATTAGCAAATGTTACTCATATGACCCTGTTAATCGTTACACTGTTGGTGTAATGACACCCTGAATGGCACATATCCTTTAGTTGATGATGATTTATCTTGTGTTGCCTACAGAGGATTTCTCAGACGGCGAGGAGGTCTTCCAAAAGGAAATTTCCAAGTGGAACTCCAACGACCTCATAGACAAGATTGAAGCTGCAGACACAGAAGAAACTCCTGGTATGATGAAGACCATGAGCACTTTATCTTGGAAATTCACCTGCCTCTGAACTTTATGTTAAGAATGTGTGTGTTTGCAGGTGAGCTGTTCAAGGAAATGACAGTGGATTATGAGAGAGCAACCAGTGAGGAAAGACTAGATGAGGTACGTGAGTGTGTATTTACAAAACACAACCCTAACCAGCAGAATCATGTCTTAAATAGATATTAATGAAGAACCATCCACAGAAAATGCTCTTCAGTACCAAAAAGCTTCCGTTAAACTTCATTATAATGAACATACATAGTCATTTGCATCAGCTTTTATAGTTTGGGGGATAAGAGAAGGGCTGTTTGTTCCTGAGCCTCTCTGTCCTCTTGTGTTCAGATGCGTGGCTCTGTTAGCGGCCAAGCCGATAGCTCTCCCATTCCCACCATCACGGTAACAAGGCACCAGTCAGTAAGTAAACATTTTGGCCCTAGTGCACTGTGGGCTACAGTAGCTCCACAGACCCCCGATCCCCCTGAACAAACCCAGTACTTACTGCCCCTTCCCTTTTTTTCCTGCCGTTGCCAAAACCCAAATCCATGTGTACTCCTCAACCTCAACCCCCTCTGTTTAACTTCTGTGTACTTGCAGCTGTGGCGTTGAGTGTACATATAGTGCTTCTATGAAAAGTTTTGTATCAGACTTCAAAACTGCACATTATGTTGTTCTATTTAATGTGACTTGTCCTCAGGATGTATTGTCCTTGTTTGCTGTTGAACAGTTGTCTAGGTGGAGTGTAGGTGGGCTATGTTTTGTTTCCCTTCATGGTTCTCCGCCCTTCTCTGGTTGTGAAAATAAGTTTGTACAAACATTTTGTTGTGCAGTCCATGTTTGAAGAGATGAACACAAATATGACTCACAAATCTGTCAAAACACAAATAATTTGATGCGTAATAGCTAAGGCAATATTGTTTATCTGTGATTTTTCCCTCTCAGTGAGCATGTTATCTTTGGTCATGCTGCTAAAAAGGATGTTTCATAAGTAAATACAGTATATCATTTATTGAACTTTCTCCCAAGAGCTTTTCCTCGTCATCCCCATCATCACCCTTTTTTAAATTTTATTTTCTGTTTTCAGGAGAGCTCGTCCCAGCAGTGTCTGCAGCCCTCCAAGATCCATGTGCTGATCTTGGTTCTGCACGGAGGGAACATCCTGGATACAGGCGGAGGGGACCAGAACAGCAAGCAGGCCGACGTCAACACGATTAGTACAGCTTTCGAAACAGTCATGCGTGTTCACTACCCCACGGCGCTGGGACGCATCGCCATCCGCTTGGTACCCTGCCCTGCCATCTGTGCCGAGGCCTTCTCCCTAGTTTCCAAGTAAGAGGACACACATGCACATGTTCTTCTGCATGCTGCAAGCATTGTGAATACAGATTGACGGTATCTGTTTATTGACTGATTGCTGTTTGCTTTTGATGGAACAGATCCAGGTGCAGCTCATAACCATCGCCCCTCCTCCTGTGTTTGTTACTTCACACTCCTCTGTGGACTGCCTTGGTCTTAAAAATATGTTCATTTAATTTTGTTAATTTGGGTCTTTTTTTGTGGCAGCCTGAGCCCATACAGCTACGATGAGGGTTGTCTGTCCAGCAGCCAGGACCACATCCCTCTGGCAGCTCTCCCCCTCCTGGCCACCTCTGCTCCACAGTACCAGGAGGCCATTGCCACTGTCGTTGTAAGAGCCAACCACGTGTACACAGAGTTCATAAAGTCTCTGAACGGGGCAGTCTTCTCTGGCCAGGTCAGTTACCGAGTATTAGATGCCATTTTATAACGATTTGTGTGTTTTTGTTCTCAAAGATATATGTACATAATCACAGTATCACAGCTGAGCCTGGTCTTGTATGGATTTTGTATGGATTGTTGCCATTTTTATCTGATTGTTATGATGGGCATGATCACTTTTGTTTGTGTTATTGTTGGAGCAGATGTATAGACATTTTAGGCAGACCTAACCCCTAAGGATGTATGTCAAAAACTAATTATTGTTTTATTAACTTTATGTCTGGACATTGGCCTTTGTAGGTGTGCCTCATTGGGGACTGTGTGGGAGGAATCTTGGGATTTGATGCACTGTGCAGCAGCAATCAGACAGTTAATGAAAGCCAGGACAGCAGTCGCAGGGGCAGTGTCGTCAGTGTACAGGTAAGAGACAAAGCATTCAGAGTAGTGAATACATATGTCAAATGAGTTTTTAACTCATCATAAAAAAAACACAAATGGTTTACTACTTTATTTACCTGCATCAAACATATATAGGATTATATCAGAAATGAGTATTATATTGCATAGAATTTGTACAATGTAAACTTTTTTTTCTCTCCTTCATATTAGATATATGGACTGTTTCTAAAGTGCTGTTGTCTAAAGTTTTCATAACAAATGTTCCTGTATCAACCCTGCAGGACCAGGACCTCCTTTCTCCTGGAATCATTATCAACAGCGGGCACGGGTCAGCCTCTCCGACTCTGGAGGGCAGCCGCCACCTCAGTCGCAGTAACATTGACATTCCTCGTGCCAGTTCAGGTGACGACACCAAGCAACAACTGCCACGCAAGAGAAGTGACTCCTCCACCTACGAGCTGGACACAATAAAACAACACCAGGCCTTCCTCACCAGGTGTGTTGAGTGTGGGATGACAAAAATCCTTACCTGGGAGATAACCTGATTTCTTGTGTTGTATTCTGTCTGAGTGTGATTTAGTTTTATGACTTCGTGCTGTGCTTCCAGCTTACACGCCAGTGTTTTGCGGAACGACACAGTCTCACGTAGGTCGAGCAGCAGCGCTATGCTGGATGGAGGCACCCTGGGAAAGTTTGACTTCGAGGTCTCCGACTTTTTCCTGTTTGGCTCTCCACTGGGCTTGGTACTCGCCTTGAGAAAGACTGTCATTCCAATGCTGGATGGTAAGCTAATTAGGACAGGGGTTATAATATAATCAGTAATAGCACACATTGTTTTTGTTGCATTTGACACATTATGCAAGAGTGAAAAAAATTACTTTTCTGTCTACATAAGTGCACAGGTTTACCTCAGGTGCACAAATTAGCATAGTGACCTGTAAGTCATACCTGCAAAGTTCTTTTTCATCATAAAGTGTTAATTGTATGTATGATTGTCATTACCAATATTTAAAAGCTAGTAATCCTAACCCTAACCCTCTCCTCTCTCATGTCTTTGGTTCGATTTCTCCCCCTAGTGGCCCAACTGCGGCCTGCCTGTCAGCAAGTCTACAACCTGTTCCACCCAGCCGATCCCTCAGCCTCCCGCCTGGAGCCTTTATTAGAGAGGAAGTTTCACCTCCTGCCTCCCTTCAACGTGCCCCGTTACCAACGCTTTCCCCTGGGAGATGGAAACTCTGCCCTACTTGGTGAGCCCTCTGCACTGATGATGTATAAAAGCCTCAGTCATATCAATTCAGTAAATATCCTGTCATGAATTAACAGAATTTACAGTTAATATATGTAGTTGTGACTTGGATTCACACGTGCAGACACAAATGCAAAATTCCCTGTAATAAAATGGCTGTTTTTCTTTCTCCTTAAAGTTAAGATCACACTTGAGACACTGATTGTCCCGTTTCCCAGGAACACACCTGCCTTAAAGACACCTTTGTAGCACACTATAAGTTCCTTCACACACAAGAGTAAACATTGTCTCAACTACTGTTTGTGCTTCAACTTCTTTTGTGAAGCGGTTTATTCATCTAAATGTGCTCATAGTCCTGCTGGTGGTTTCTGTTTGGACACTCATTATAGTGGAGTAACCCATAGGAGTACCCCTTAGAGCCTCACCCTACCCTTTAATACAAATATTGTATCTGTCTGTGATTCCCCAAGAAAAAGTACACAGGAAGTAGGAAGGTAACTATGAGCAGATATTTTCTTTCTAGGTTCAAATACATACATTCACCATTGAACCAGGGCTTCTTAAAGAGCCACATGAGGGTTAATAAGCTGTACAAGCATGGTGATATTTAAGGACTTATATATAGGTGATATATAAGGACTTCAGGCCAAGGTTTTGTGTCAGAGGAGCTGTGTTGTTGTTTTCATCAGATGAGCTTGTATAACTTATTGACAAAGTTTTCAGTACAGATTAAGTTTTAAAGACAAATTCAAGATAATTTTTGAGTTAGTAGTGAGTATGTGCAAAATGTTTTAATGAATAGCCGATTCCAGGGCATGACTGACTAGCAGTTGCAATTCAAAAGAAATGGGCTCGACTAAGGGCTTGACTCTGCTTTCTTGTCTCATGTTCAGTTGTTCTTGCTTCATATGTTTTTTGTGTCCTCTTGTCTTCTTTCCCTCTTTCTCTCTCGGCCTCCTGTCCCCATATCTGCGTATGTGGCTCTCTACCTCCAACCCCCTCCCCCCCTTCCCCTGACCTCTGCCCCTCCACCTCCCTCTGTAGTGGAGACAGTCCAGAGCAACGCTCAGCTGCTACTTGACAGCGGGCCTCCCCTGTCCTTTCGCTGTCAGGAGGCCATCAGTGAGACCTGCATCCCTGTGCCTGTGCTAAACTGGCCGGAGGGCTCCCTCAAAGCCACACCCGCCACTATGGAGTGTGTGTAGCCTCTCCCATTCACCTGCATCTGCCCTCACCCCCATTCACTGTGTCTCTTATTTCTGTTTGTTACAACCTTCTTGCTGTCACATCCAAGATGCTCAAATTTATACCCATCATTGCCTTTCTGAGTATTCCCATCGCTGTTGTTTCAAGAGTCAACAGCTGCATTCATGTTTCTGATAAATCAGATACACTGATAGGCCATTACATATAATGCATACCCCTTTTCTTGCAGCATCTAGTCTTCCATCTAAATTACTTTGTATAAGATGTTTAATTTCCTTGTTGAGTTCTTGGCCTCATTTCTAGTTAGAAATAGAAATAATTGTATTGTATTGTAATAATTGTTACAACTTGCCATGGACATACTTTGGAAAATCTGATTATCATCTCATGTGGTGTTACATTTTGTTATGTTGCCATCACATATTCATGCCACATTCAATGTTTGGAGGACGCAAGCATTTGTATTTGTGCTGTGTTTTATTAAGCCGGGTCTCAGTGTGTCTGCATCACTCCATAATCCATAATATCAGACTATTGATGTCGGCAGAGGGTATTTCTACTATCATCCACATTTCAGAGACTTTTTGATGTGACGACTGCACTGCTTGTGATGTTGTGTTTGCACAGTGCACTGTAGAGTGGAGCTCTATCTATGCATACTGAATATACTGTTACCTATTTTTGTGATAATAGTCAGAGATCATCTGATTTAAAAAAATCTTCAGCACTAACACATAAGAGATACTAACACATGGGTGTGACTGTCACACATGTGCACATTTGTGATTTTAAGTGTTATATGTACTCATACGCCCGTGTTTCCCCGAGTCGGTTACAGAAATCTGACCTTGGTGCCTGCCGTCACATTTCTCTGCTGCCACCCTAACCCACATCTCCCTCCCCCTCATCACTATGAGTTCCCCTTACCTGTGTCTCTGTCTAATGGGATCTCCTTGTTTCGGCTCAATAGCGGATGTTGTTCAGTCTCATGGTGGTGTCTTCATGGACAGTTCGTACCCCTCATCCCCCGTAACGGGGCCCCTCTCCCGGGGCCAGCGGAGGGCCAGTGAAGTCAGCATTGCCAGCCAGGTCTCAGGAATGGCAGACAGTTACACTGCCACCAACATAGCCAACAGTAAGTGTTGTCAACACCAAAAAGCCTCTCTCTTCCTTCCACTCACACAAACACTGGTCTAGTTATTCTCCCTCTTTCTCTTTCTTTCAGTCTAAATCTTCTCTATATTTCTATCTTGTTTTCCGACTCTGCTCCCTTAACGCTCTCTCTCTCTCTCGCTCTCTCTCTCTCGCTCTCTCTCTCTCTCGCTCTCTCTCTCTCTCTCTCAACCCCACTACTCTGACTCTACATACACCCTGCTCTCCAGCTGGAGCAGTCTAGTCAGCCAGATAGCTTATTCTTCTACTTAGCCAGACTTAAACCTGCATTGTGACCAGACTGTCATGCAGAGAGTTCATAAGCTCATAAGTCCCAATATGAGCAAGAAGAGTCCTGAAGAAGAGTCCTGAAGAAGAGCAAGTTTAGCGCCACTTTTCACTGTCTGTCTTATCCTTCTCCACTGTCTAAATGTAAATGCAATGAACAAGTGCTGCATTTCTCTAATGTTGCAATGCATGTAGACACCTGCCCCCGTCAGCCATTCCTGTATTGTCCATTCCCTAGTGCAGTGTTTGCGGAGATGACTAGTATTCTATTGTTTTATGTGAGATTGTCCTCCAAAGTCCCCCTGTCCCTCACTATTTCACTTTTGTTACCAGAGCATTTATTTGTACCTCAAATTATTGTTCTGCCTACTGCTGTTTTAGCACCTACAGTAAAACCCTGGAGATGCACATGAACTAATTAAAACAGATTTTTGTTCATGCAATAACAGAGCATCAGAAGACGTTCAACAGAATCACCCTGCCCTTCTGCAATAACTCTTACTGTACTAACAATTATGTTTCAGCTTTGACATTCACAGTTCTGTTTACGACAGCTTACTAACACCGGACTCATCAACATCACTCAACATCACTCTTCAAACTGTTTAAACTGTCATAAACTGTCACATACCAACATGCATTCATTTTTCATGTGATTTTTTTATTTCTCTTTCTTTTCTCCCAATAGCCAAATCACGCCAAATTAACCAATTCAAAAAGTTCAGCCTTTTGTCCCAACTCGCCCTTTCATCACAAAACAAATTCTTCCTGAAAAGTCCTCCTAAGTCCCGTAAGAAAGCGGAGGCTGGCAAGGCCGCAGGAACTCCTGATGCAGATCTAGTAGCAGAGCTGGACGGTGTGGCAGAGACTAGTGACCGTCTAAGTCCCACTGGCCAGCACGAGAACTGCGTGTCACCTGGGCTGGAGCGTGCTATATCTGATCTGGTCTCACTGGACTCCCAGGCTGAAGTGGACCAAGGTATTTTTCTGAGAAAGGGGACTTCTGAAATCAACCTGAGGCTACAGTTCTTTTCTGTGCGCTGTACTATACTGTGTCCAAATCCAAAAACTCAACGCTGCTCCTCCAGAAAGCCTCTTTTTTTCCCCCCCTTGTATTCTTTCAAAATTGAATTTATAAGGGGGCGCCTGGGTAGCTCACCTGGTTGAGCGCCCCCACGTACATGGGCTCAGTACTTGCCGCAGCGGCCGCAGACTCGGTTCCGATCTGCGGCCCTTTGCTGAATGTCATTACTCCTCTCTTCCTCTTTTATGTCTTCAGCTGTCCTATAAAATAAAGGCCTGAAAATGCCCAAAAAATAATCTTAAGAAAAATGATTGAATTCATAAGGATATGAGGCAATCACTTACATTGATGAGGAATAATACTTTCCAAATCCATAATCTTTTTTCATGTTCATACTAACATGAATAACATCTTCAGTTGCTCATATAGTCATGTGTCATTAACTATCTTTTTCTTCCTCCTGCACTTGATTTTCCTTTTAATAACTAATTCCTTAACTTCCTTCTTCCGATTTCCTTCATTTAGCTGAAGAACTGCTGGGTCGGTGATGATTTTGTGGTTTAAGATTGAAATCGTCTTTTTGCTTTAGCTTCAAGGGTGTCGCACCTTCGCGTGGCATCGCATACCTCACACTGACTCTTTCAGTTTCACCTTACGTGCCATTCACTCCATTCCCAACGCAGTTGCAGCACGTTGGTGGGGCACAAAGCGGCTGGACTTTGCCCTGTACTGCCCCGATGCGCTCACCGCTTTCCCCACTGTGGCTTTACCGCACCTCTTCCACGCATCATACTGGGAGTCCACTGATGTTGTGTCTTTTCTCCTGAGACAGGTGAGTCAACATAAGAATACTTACCACTCTTTATGGCCTGTTCAGAAGTGATCAGCAGGCTGTTAGTCCTTTTCAGAGATACTGAGGATGAGTCATTGAAATTTCTCCTGTAGGTGATGAGGCATGAAAACTCTAGCATCCTGGAGCTCGATGGGAAAGAAGTGACTGAATTCACCCCCTCTAAACCTCGAGAGAAGTGGCTTCGCAAGAGGACCCTTGTGAAGATCAGGGTAGGCATCAGGGTGTCAGAGTTAAGTGTCAGGGGACACAAAATCCTGAATTCCTTCCTTGTCTCTTACCTTTTTTTCTCATCCATCAAATCTCATCAAATGGAGGAAAATGCCAAACAAGAAAATGTGTTAAGACAAGTCAACATCAGCAACTTGTTTTTTGTGAAATGTCATGGAGAAAATTACATTTCAGCATGTATCTTTCTTTCACTCCTTTGACAGAACGTGACTGCCAACCACCGCATTAATGACGCGGTGTTCACAGAAGACTCCCAGCAGGTCGTGACAGGTCGCTTTATGTACGGCCCTCTGGATATGGTCACCTTGGCCGGGGAGAAGGTGATCTCTCTTTCGCCACCACAACAGCAGACATAGACGGATGTCAGTAATGCCTGTGTAGTTTGTGCTCATGGTATTGTAATCCTGTACAGGTTGATCTCCACATCATGACCCAGCCCCCATCAGGAGAATGGGTGTACTTCAACACACAAGTGACCAACAGTAGTGGCCGTGTGTCTTTTGCCATCCCAGAGAAAAAACGTCTGGGCATCGGAGTCTACCCAGTCAAAATGGTTGTCAGGTGAGATTAGTTTGACCATTTCAGAAGGCCATTTGGTGAATAAATCACTGATTCAAAGCAGATTTAAATAGGTGGGGGGTTTTTTTATTATTTTTTTTAAGATCAACTTTTTATTATTTTTATATTTTTTTGAACAGACAAATACAACTGAACAGGAATAAAAACCCTCATGCCACCCCCCACCCTCTGCGGTCTCGAGGAAAACAAAAACAAACAAATAACCAAAAACAAAAACAGAAATCACACCTTGCCTAGTCACTCTTCCTAGTTCTTGTGGCGCTGAGGTCATTAGGACTGATACTTGTGCTGCTACGTTTTTCCATAGGTCTACAGTCGATGATTTGGCTTTGTTAATCCTTGCTGTAGAGAGCTCAAGCATTACTATAAATAGGTGGGTTTTGAAAGAGGGGAGTGAGGGTAACCCTAACCCTCCAGACGGGGGTGTGGCATTGGCAATATTGTGCTAATGTTTTGCAGTGTATTTTTTCCCTGTCCTGTTTATATGTTGTATACATTCTGTGGCCTTAACTTGACATGTATATATGATAAAAAATAAAACAAAAAAAGGTTTCTGACATCTTTGATTTTATTATTTACAGCTTAAAAAGGCCTATTCCCAAACCCTGATGGCATGTCATAGTTTACTGAATTATTCAGGCTAGGTGCATTTTATCAAGAAGCCTGGTTTATATTTGGTTTTAGCTCAGTTTGTTCTTGCATTTCAGTGTCCTCCAGAGGATTGTCGAGATTGACTTGTCTTTCTCCATTTTCTTACTTTCTGTTGTTCTTTTCATTCCTCAGGGGTGACCACACATGTGCAGACAGCTACCTGACAGCTGTTCCACGTGGCACAGAGTTTGTTGTATTCAGCATCGACGGGTCATTTGCTGCCAGTGTGTCAATCATGGGCAGTGATCCCAAAGTGCGGGCAGGAGCCGTGGATGTTGTCAGGTACCCAGCTGCTTTTCTTCTCCTGTTTTCTTGGGTTTGAGTCTCTTTCAGACTGAAGCACATAAGCATTTTGCATTGTTATTTATGTCTTAATTCTGTTATCTTGTTCCTCCTCATTGCAGACACTGGCAAGATTTAGGCTATATGATCATCTATGTGACAGGACGACCAGACATGCAGAAGCAGCGGGTAGTGGCTTGGTTATCTCAGCACAACTTCCCTCATGGCATTGTCTCCTTCTGTGACGGCCTGGTCCACGACCCGCTCAGACACAAGACCAACTTCCTCAAGTCCCTGACAGAGGTCAGACTGGGAGAAAGGGAGGATTGAGAGGGGGGGGGGGTCTATGTGCAGTACCATAGTGTGTGCATGTGTAGTCTTGATCTTTGTGGAATGAATAAGGAATATACTTTTAGAGGTGAAAACAAAAACAACAATTAAGACATTGTACAACTATGAAAGAAATGTTATCTATCTATATTCGAAGAAAAATACAGAGTGCCAAACAGTTCTCTTGTTCATTTGGCTGATCCCAGGTTCACATGAAGATTTTCGCTGGCTACGGATCAACCAAAGACATCTCAGTCTACACCTCCGTTGGCATCCCTCCCTCCCAAATATACATCGTCGGGAGACCCTCCAAGAAGATGCAGTGCCAGGTACTATTTGATTATTTCTAGGGCTGTCAAACGATTACATTTTCTTAATCGCGATTAATTGTTGAATTTCTATAGTTAATCGCGATTAATCGCATGTTTTATCACATGATTAAAATTCTGTTATTTTGCATTTCAGAACTGTTTTTAAGTACATATTAACAATGGAAAGTAATTCTTACCAGTGTATCTTGATTGGGAATCAAATGAATGCAAAGAAAATGACTTTATGAACTTGATTTTAAGATTTGTATTTGTTTATTGTATATTTAATCTAGTCACACATTTGAATCTAGAGTCAATATTAGGGTTGGGTATTGTTTGGTTTGGATACCGGCGCTAAAGTGGTACTTTTAAAACGGTACCGGTGCCTTAACGGTGCCTGAACCGATACTTTTTAAGAAAGTTTAAAAAAAAAGAAGGGTACTAAACAGTTGGCGACATTAAAGAATGGCTTGTTTATTGCTAAGGCCATATCGTCAAAATGAAATGTTTAATAATGTAATCATTATAACAATAACTTATTTCACTAGTAAATAGCTGTTGAATGACAAAAACAACCACCAGATGGGAAAAGGGCATTTAACAACCGCTTAAATTACCAGTTTCATTGAACGCACCGTCTGTGTTTTTCCGACAACAGCAGCTGCAGATTGTTACATCCCGGTGTCGGAATCCTCTACAGTGAAATACAGACAAACTTTACACCGTTTAGCGTTAGCTGTCAGCATTTAACCGTGTTTAATCAAGCTACTAGCTAGCGGTAGGCTAACGTTAGCTGCTGTCGAGTATAGTGTTAACTAGCGTCACGTGCAGCGATGTTTCTGTTGCCTGTAACGTCTGTTTCAGAGCATCAGAGAGAAGTGCAGGCATATCAGTGGCACCAGAATGAGGCACCGAAATCCGTGTTGCTATTCCTGAAGCAGCAGGATGTGTTACGAGGAAGTACGGCAAAATAGTAGCCTGTTAGGCACAACGCAAAGCCGAGTGAAGTGAAAATAAATTAATAAATGGCGGCATGCGATTAATACGATTAAAAAAAATTAACGCATTATGCTCGGCCCTTAATCGCATCGCGATTAACGTGTTAATGCTGACAGCCTAATTATTTCACGCATTGATCTTCTTTTTCAAATTAATATTTAATTTACTTATTTCAAGGATATTAAAGTAAATACCAAAACAACGATGACAATGATTTACTAATACTGCCACTATTACAACCAATTCACTCTTTTAACTAAATTAATAAATATCAATTAGCTGAACCAAAATTCTCTGATTCTTCATAGTTGACAGAATGTCTCTCCTCTGATCCTCTCAACAGTTCATCACTGAGGGATATGCGGCTCATTTGTCCCAGCTGGAGTACAGTCACCGTTCTCGGCCAGCTAAGTCCAGCAGTGCACGCATGGTGCTACGTAAAGGCAGCTTCGGCTTGGGTGCAAACAGCGACTTCCTAAGGAAGAGGAACCACCTGCTGCGCACCATCTCCTCCCAACCGACCCCCAGCTCCCCAACAGGCAGCATCCACAACAGGCCAGAACGCACACAGAGCCAATCGGACGGCGAGAGGCTAGAGCGGGATCGGCTGGAGTGCACTCACAGCTACAGCCAGGGAGCAGCACAGCGCAGCATGAGCATCACAGCCAGCTGCTGGGGCCGCAGCAGCAGCACCAAGCTGGAACCAGGCGTTCTCAGCCCCAAATGAGATTAGGAAGACAGAGTACCTTCGGGAGAGTGATGAAAAGTATACAGTGCTGAGGAAGAGACCCATGACAAAGATAAATGCAAAGAGTGAAAAACTGTTGGCTTGCACCAGATGGGTAAATACCACAATGAAAACAATAGGTGCTACAAACCACTCTTTATAAACTAATGCCAGTTACACTCTACACAGATATTTATGAACAGAGGCTACGGCTATATTTATTATACAACACACACAATACTCAACAGGCATTTCAAGGAGCATCTTCCTGAAACAGAAACGTGCACACAAATAGACAAAGCATATATTGTAGGGATCCAGACTGTTTCTACTGTTTAGTAAATATTTATCACTCTTGATTACAAGGTCAGTTTTCCTCCTACAGCGGGCTCTTAGATTGGAGATGGTTACACATACAAGCACCCCATTGCTGTATACTTAAGTTAACAACACAAAGTGGTTACAGACAGCCTGTATCAGGTCCCAGTTTGGATACTGTTCTGATCCTGCACTGTAACTGACGCTGACACCACAAGCACAGCAATTACGATAGTTTTAATGCTATGTCCTTTTTATGTGATAACCAGATATGTTCACGTCTGGGAGCAGAGCGGAGAATCAGGTAAAACTGGATTGAATGTGTTTCTTTTCTCAGTGTGACCAAACAAACACACAATCATTTAGCCAAAATGTATCTTTTTCAGATTTGTTTTTTGAAAAAAAGCTTCATATATCAACATTAACCATTGTTCTGTAAGCCAACATGAACGGATTTGATCAAGATCTACTACTTGTTGCATAAACAAAGACAACGATGACTAAATAATGTTTTAGCAAACCATACAGTCCAGTTTAGCTTGTTTTCTAGTCGTCCATCAGACCAAAGAACCATCCAAATATCACATGAAGCAAACTGCGAAATTACCCTTTAATGATGGTTGCAGCTTAAACTGTTCCTGGGATTTTATAGCATTTCACCACATCTCACCACACTGCACTGCTGAACCTTCCTGAATCAGTAATGTTTGACTCGGCTATAAGGAAAACTCCTACTACTGTACGGTTAATGTGCCAAAGTAAACAGTATAGAATGAAATGCTGTACATGAATAGAGAGGAAATAATTAAGGTCTCCTGTGAAAAAAATGGAATAGATTGTGTAAGTATGTAGTTGAATGGTTTAACAAGGCTTGTACATAATTATTACGTGACAGTGCAGATCTGGTATCTGGTCCACTGAAGACCAGTTTTAAGTGTCTTTTTCACTCTGGGGGTAAACACCACCTCATTCGGGATACACTTTAATGATTGATGATGATTATTGTTATTTAAGATTATAGATATTTTAAAATGTATTGATTTTGTGAACAAAATGTGTTTTTAATATTACTTTAACTATGTTGTGGGTTTTTTTTTCTTCCTCAAACTTCAGTTGCAGCAGCCAAAACTCAAAGAGGTCTTTGCCTGGCACAGTATTGTATTTTTATTATGTTATCTTGCAGATCACCAGAATCGTATCAACAGAACTGCTATCTTGTGTCATATATTGTATGTTTATTATCTAATTTTGGAAATTTGGGATATGGCTTCTCTCCGGTTATCCCTAAGCTGTACATTAGGCATTGAATGTGCTCATAGATAATCCTCTTTAGGTTAAGGTCTCTTTTCTCTGTTCTGCTTTTGCGCCTTTAGAGGAAGAACAATCTGCAAATTGTAAATTCTGTACAAAATGCTGTCGGAAGTAGGAGCACAGAGCTAAGACTTAACTTTATGCTGTTCGCCATTTTTTCCTGACAAGGGTACAACATTTGTGATTTATTCATTCAAATGATGTTTATTTGTCCCTCTAATAGGCATTTATAGAGCTGACTGCAATGGACCAATATGGGCTCAAATGTAAGGGAAATGTGCAATATTACTCAACTGCACCACACGATCAAACCAACTGTGTTGAGGAACACAGCACAGTGCATTGACAATCAGTTCAACAGGCACATATTCTACAGATGTCAAATTGCAGGGGGAATCTGAACACATCTTAGCACTCAACGAACACACAGGGCACACATGCAACATTTGTAGAGTCCATTTAAAAAAAAAAAAAGTACAGATTTCTCACAAGTGCCACTGACCTGATAATGGTGTGAAATATTACTGCAGGTTTTTTTTCCTGTGGACAGACATGCTCTGTCTTAACTTTGTTTTTGAGGTTTGGATGAAGTCACTTAACATTTAAAAGTGACCCAGAAATCAACACTTAGTTGCCATTTTATTAGGTACACTTACAGTATGTAAAAAAAAAATGCAGTCCTGCAACAAATCCTACCTTCATTAAACATTTTAATGTGTTAACTGTTTTAGAGGGGATCAACTTAATGGTCATTTTAAAGGCTGTAGTTTGTGATGCTGTTGAATTGTATTGTGTTATACTGAGAGGTGTTTCTAATAATCTGTCCACCTCTTTTATATCAATGAGGGGAGACCTAATGCTAGATAACTAAGTGTACATCCCAATGCATAGGTACCTATAACTTGCTTGGCCATGGCTGTTTCTAGCAATCCTGGTGAAGCAAGTGTAATTACAAACTGTTTTACAGTCCCTCTGCATTTTGACCATTTTAGAGATTTGGCTTGAAGCCATATATAAAACTCTTTTGAAAGCTGCTGATCGAAGAATGGCTGTTTGTACATTGATAGTATTTGGAAAAAAGGAAAGGCAATGCTGTAAAACATGCAGCATGGTTATCTACTGAACCATATTATGTCTTTCCTCAGAGATCTGAATTGCCTGGATATCAAAATCCAGAGAATGTAAAGACGAAGCGGTGCAGTTATCTGAAGTTTGGATACCTCTGGGCAGACAATTGCTTTGATTCTGCTACTTACACACACATTACCAGAGGCCTTACATTTCCCTTTTCTGCCTTACATTGGCCATTGTGTTGTGAGGCCTAGAATGAACACTGCTCACTCCCGAATTGACTTCATGGAAAAGGGTAGACTGTTTACTTTTTAGAAATGGGAAAAGGCCATATTTTTTCTTAAAAGGCTTTGGCTTGTTTTCACTTAAAAGGAAATGTACAAAGGAGAAATCGGTTTGACATATTTCACAAACATTAGGCAATCCGTCTTAATCTCTGTTCCCCAGGTTAACGCAATGTCAACCACTGTTACATCAACAGTTAGCATTCATGGGCTGTATATATATATATGCAACATACCTTGGTAAATATTTTCATTGTACAGGATATGTATCTTGTAGGCTTTTGGATAACAATGTTATCAATTCCCTTGTGCATTTATGTACAGTGTATAAAGAACATATAAAGAACAATTCAGTCATTTTTGCCGTTTTTCACACTCAAAATGGTAATGTCATGAAAATAATATGACAAGGATAGTCTCTTCAGAGATCAGGGCGTATTCAAATATAGGATGATTCATTGCAGGTAATAAAAAATGTTTATTTTTTTGGAATCAGTTCACACAAATGCAGTTTTGTTCTGAGAACCAAAGAGAAACAAAATGTGAGATGTAAAGATGAGCATACATCTACGAGTGGGTGTAGGGTATGTAGCCAAAAGAGTCAGTCAGACAAGATACTGAACACTTAAAAAAGATTCTTAATGTCTTTGATTTAAAGTACAACATGAAACAGTTAATTTCCAATTAAGAAAACATTTGAATGGTCTGTTACAGTCACACATCATCTGACTGACAGGTACAGAAAACTGACAACCATACTTGCAGTCCATTCAGGATTGAACCTTAAATGTACTCACTGAAATGCTTTCAAACATGGATAAAATAAATAAGCATTAATCAGCAAATGTGCAAACTATGTGGGACCTCTTCCTTGCGCAGAGTTCCTTTTGCAGATCTCCGTAGGATTAAAAACATTAAAATCTCTCACTAACTCCCGCATAGATTTAATAAGGCAAATCAATAGGAGATACTGGCTTTTACCTGGATTAAACTCATTACTGTACATGACCCCTATACTTTGTACCTCCACTACTGTACAGTGAAATCAGAGGCAACTGTTTGAAATTATGATATAAAATTCAGCTCCTTGAGGCTGCTGTCCTGAAGAAGATCATGGCATCTTCTACTTGTTGATTCCCAGTTTCCTCTGGAAAGCATTCCCGTCTCCCTTGGTGGCTTGCTATAGGATGAATGGAAGTTCACTGTTAGATACATTTGATAGATATCACAAAGTTATAATTGAAAATTTCTCATGTACCTTGTTGATGTCTTTGTGTTTCTCTCGGCTGACTATCTCCTCTATGATCTCTCCTTCTCCTCTCACCAATCTGGAGGGGAAATTGTCATTCATTATTACATCATAATGTTAGAATTATGTATTAGCTCTTCTGGGAAATTTGGGGTTAGGCTGGAATGAAAGTGTTTGATCATGCTGTGACTCTGAACAGACCTTTGAACAGGTGAACTGCTCCTCTACACTTACCTGTTGTGGATTGTAAACTATGTACTCTGTAGCTTACCTGGTCCGCCCGGTTTCTGGGTCTACCACCCTGCGGATCACACTCTGTCTGGCCTCGTACTCCTCTTTGGTGAGGGGCCTTTTAGTGGAGAGTCGGGCCTTCTGCTCATCGGTCATGACTGCAGAGGAAAACAGAGTATGATGCAGCTGTGTGCCTTTTCTTCTGATATTCATATTAGGTGACTATGATACTGTGAGACAATGGTAATTTGTCAGCCGCACCATTTATACTTTCAATGGTGAGGTATTTAATCCGCTGAATTATCCACCGATCCATTTAGATGGAGAACAAACATCAAAACTGTGCAAATTAGGGCTGCACCTTTTATTTATTTATTAATCATTTAGACTATAAATTGTCAGGAAAAATACAATCACCATTTCCAAAAAGTAAAAACCTAAGGAGACTTTAAATTTCTTGTTTTGGTCCGACCAACAGTCCAAAACTCAAAGAAATTCAATTTGCTGTGATATAAAACAGAGAAAATTAGCAAATCCTCACATTTGAAGAGCTGCAATCAGAAGAAGTGATTCTTTTACATCACTTGTCTTTAACAACCAGATGCTGAATTAAAAATGCCATAAAGTGTATATGTGTGTGTGTATATATATATATATATATATATATCACTCAGCAAAAAAAAACGTCCTCTCTCTTTCAACTGCTTTTATTTTCAGCCAACTTAACATGCGTAAAACTTTGTATGAACATAACTAAAGTGAACAACGTTTCACAGACATGTGACTAACAGAAATGGAAAATGTGTCCCTGAACAAAGGATGGTCAAAATCAAAAGTTGCAGAACATTACAGGGAAGACATCCTCCTCCCTCATGTGGTACCCTTCCTGCAGGCCCATCCTGACATGACCCTCCAGCATGATAATGCCACCAGCCATACCGCTCGTTCTGTGCGCGATTTCCTGCAAGACAGGAATGTTAGTGTTCTGCCATGGCCAGCGAAGAGCCCGGATCTCACGTCTGGGACCTGTTGGATCGGAGGGTAAGGGCGAGAACCATGCCCTCCAGAAATGTCCGGGAACTTGCAGGTGCCTTGGTGGAAGAGTTGGGTAACATCTCACAGCAATAACTGGCAAACCTGGTGCAGTCCGTGAGGAGGAGATGCACTGCAGTACTTAATGCTGCTGGTGGCCACACCAGATACTGACTGTAACTTTTGATTTTGACCATCCTTTGTTCAGGGACACATTTTTCCATTTCTGTTAGTCACATGTCTGTGAAACGTTGTTCAGTTTAGTTCTTAGTAGTTGAATTTTTTTATGTTCATACAAAGTTTTACGCATGTTAAGTTGGCTGAAAATAAAAGCAGCTGAAAGTGAGAGGACGTTTCTTATTTTGCTGAGTATATAAACAAGACGGTGTAGAGTGATGTATGTCCCACCAGGCCCGAGCTCCACTGTCCCCTCTTCGCTCTGCCACACCTCCAGGTAGGACGGAGGCTTCTCGGCTGGAGGAGAGGCCAACACCACCACCGCTGCCTTCTTCTTCTCCTTCTCCTTCTTCTTCGGCTTCTCTTTCTTCTTTTTCTCCATTTTCTTCTGTTTCTTCAGCTTCGCCTTCTTCTTCTTCGACTTCTTCTTCCTACCTTTACTTTTCTTCTTCTTTGTCTTTTCATCACTCGACGAGGATGAAGACGATGAGGAAGAAGAGGTGGATGATGATGAAGAAGAGCTTCTTCTGCGCTTCTTTCTTTGTGTTTTTACATCTGAGGGAAAGAGAAGAAAAAGTTCAACAGAGGTATTTGATAATAAGACTTCCGTTGCTATAAAAACTTCTCATTTTAAATAAAATGTAAAGTCCCAACCTTGACTTTTGTGAGATGTTTTTTTTGACGACTTGCTTCGACTCCTGCTACTGGAAGACGACGTCGATGATGATGATGATGATGAAGAAGAGGAGGACCGTCTCCGTTTCTTCTTCTTCTTCTCGTGTCTTTTCTCTCTGCCAGCTCTGTCAAGTGACCTGTTGCGATCCATCACTGAGACAACTGAGTGAACTTAAATCCACACGGAAAACCTGGTCGAAGATCATATAAAGTAGAAAGTGTGCTGCTTCAGCCATTGAAGACTGGCTCCTTTAGTTTACGGAAGTATACGCGTCTCCAATTGCCTTCCGTCGGTATCCGGAAATACAATATAAAGGTTCCTAGTTCCTACCTTAGTTTAAACAGCATATCGACATGCTGAGTTATGGGTCATTTTTTTACCAGGTTGGAAAGTAGTACTCAGAGCCAATACTATCAATACACCTGTGTAAATTTACTTTGTTACAGGTGATAATCTTTTAAATTGTAATTTATATAGAAGCACAGAAGATTTATCAGAAAGGTGTGCTTAAAGTTTGACAAATAAACGTAGACTACTAGACCACTCATTATGCAGAATGACATTTCTTAGAGTGTTATTGGATTATTCATTAAATGATTAAAGATAAGAAAAGTTGTTTTTTAATGTTCCTTTTCGTAACTTTTTTCTTTTTCTTGTGAAATACTGGATACTTTCACCCCATTAGAAAACCTTAAATGTATACAATGTAAGAGGGGGAAATCTCTCTTTAGTTAAACTGCTCTACTTATCCACATTAAGACACGTTGCTTTGTTTTGTTTAAAAGGTCCCAAGCCAACACCACTTGGAAACACTGGCTTCATCAATAACCATGCATCCTATTTTACAAGCTGATCATATGTCACAAGCACAGCTAGTGCAAACACTAGTCAAATAAATCTAGTGAAAACATTTCCCTCTGAAATGTAGGGACATATTTGTATACATTTGCAAACCTACAATACCTGAGTAATTGTATTTAGTTTAGTTTTTTGTTTCATATATGACTTATTATTATTATTATTATTGTTCTATTCTTCACTGCTTCACACCACATTCAAATACATGTTTTACATAAATCTGAAATGTGTTAGTGTCACTGTTGTCCTTTAAAAAAAGAAACATCTTACTTTGAATTTAGCCTACATGGAAATAACTTCTTTTCTTATTTGTGAAAAAAAAACAAAACAAGCAATGTTCCCTTACCAGCCTATTTGGCTGTTTAGTATGCAGATTTAGTATCATATAACTATGTCCCCTGAGTCTATCTCCTTCTTTTCATTATCTTCTATTAGGCAATGAAAACAAGTCCAAGTAGTGCAGCAGATTAGAAAGGCCCATCCTATAACTCTCATGCAGAGACCCAAAGTAAACCTTACAAACTCAGTGAACCCACACAAACCACACCACCTGTTGACCCTGATAGGTCCTCTCCATAAACCTGTGGTACCTCCCACAGCACTAATAAATAACCTGAGGGGTCGGCTCAGGTTGAATGTGGGAGAATCTGACCCTATGTGTGTAAAGGTCTGCCCCAAATAAGTTCCAAGTGTATCGGATATTTGGGTCACAATAATCACTGAGTATTGTTGTCCCAGTCTCTTTGCTTCCATGTCACTTAAACGGGTCCGTGCGTTAAAGTAAAAAATAATATAATAATACGGAATCTTTTTAAAAAAAAAACATTTTAATAGGTACATAAAGAGAGTCTGTCTGTGAGTCAGGATATGATTTGGAAAAAAGAGGGTAATGGTGTAGAATAAAATGTCCGCTATGTCTCTCATTTCTAATTGAGAGACCATTGACTCATAGATATACACTCACCTAAAGGATTATTAGTAACACCTTTCACGTTAATGAAATTATCTAATCAACCAATCACATGGCAGCTGCTTCAATGTATTTAGGGGGGTGGTCCAGGTCAAGACAATCTCCTGAACTCCAAACTGAATGTCAGAATGGGAAAGAAAGGTGATCTAAGCAACTTTGAGCGTGGAGTGGAGTATTTCACAATCTGCTCAGTTACTGGGATTTTCACGCACAACCATTTCTAGGGTTAACAAAGAATGGTCTGAAAAAGGAAAAACATCCAGTATGCTGCAGTCAGGTGAGCGAAAATGCCTTGTAATGGGCCGACTGATTCCAGCTGACAGAAGATCAACTTTGACTCAAATAACCACTCGTTAAAAACCGAGGTATGTAGCTAAGCATTTGTGAAGCCTCAGCACGCACTACCTTGAGGCAGATGGGCTACACCAGCAGAAGACCCCACCGGGTACCACTCATCTCCACTAAAAATAGGAAAATGAGGCTACAATTTGCACGAGCTCACCAAAATTGGACATTTGAAGACTGGAAAAAATGTTGCCTGGTCTGATGAGTCTCAATTTCTGTTGAGACATTCAGATGGTAGAGTCAGAATTTGGCGTAAACAGAATGAGAACATGGATCCGTCATGCCTTGTTACCACTGGGCAGGCTGGTGGTGGTGGTGTAATGGTGTGGGGGATGTTTTCTTGGCACACTTTAGGCCCCATTGTACCAATTGGGCATCGTTTAAATGCCACAGCCTACCTGAGTATTATTTCTGACCATGTCCATCCCTTTATGACCACCATGTACCCATCCTCTGATGGCTACTTCCAGCAGGATAATGCACCATGTCACAAAGATCAAATCATTTCAAATTAGTTTCTTGAACATGACAATGATAAATCCTTTAGGTGAGTGTATGTGGTGGTGATGATGCCCATATCATGCCAAATACAGGCGGTTGGATCAAAAAGGTGGGGGTGGGAATATGTGGTTATTCAATATTGGTACTAAGAGGCCATTACTTTTAATGATAGTGCCTGAAAAGTGAGTTATATTTGGAATGAGTGCATCAGCGTAAATCTGACACTGTAAAGAGATTAAGAGAACATTATGGTCACTGATAATACAATGTACAGGAATAAACAATCTGTTTGCACAGAAAGCACCAATGTGTGAACATATTTGTAGTATTTATTTCAAAGTTTTTACAAAGGCAATTGTGAATATATAAAGCTTGTATATTGATAAATATAGGTGTTCCTGATGATGTTAGCCCTTATCACTCTTGGTACATAAGGCTAAACTAATGAAAAGAAACACAAGAGACAGGCCTATATGCTGTAACCTGCCTCCATTCATGTTTAAATATTATGTCAATATAGTAATAAATAAAATAATATTCCTCCCATAAGATTCCTTAAACCCCCCCAAAAATACATTGCAAATGATAAATACTAAAAACCTTGTTACATAAAACACAGCTGCAGGAGTGAATGTAACAGTCTACACATGGCTGAACTTGAAGTTAGAAGAGGTTAAAGATGCCAGCGGGAAGAAAGTCTTAAAGCTATCATCTTTCCAGTCCGTGTGCAAATGAAGGTCCTCAGGTTGCTCCAAGTAAAAAAAAATAAAAATAACGGGGGTGGAATGTGTCACTATGGCTTGGATTTTCTACTGCCTATTAGGATGTAGCCGCCATGCGGATCCTCTCTGGAGGAAACAGCAGAACGTTCTTAGCTGCTTTGATAGTGTTCTTCATTAGCATTGCCACTGTCATGGGTCCCACACCTCCGGGCACAGGGGTGATGAAGCCCGCCTTCTGTCTCACGCCTGAATATAGACAGAAAAGGTATGACGTTACAGACAATCGAGACACCATGCATGTCGATGCAGAAATATGATCATGTTCGCTGTCCAGCCTTACCTTCAAAATCCACATCTCCAACCAGTCTGCTCTTTCCGGTGACTGGGTCCTGCACTCTGTTTATTCCAACGTCAATCACCGCTGCTCCCTCTTTGATCATGTCGGAGGTAATGAGGTTCGGAATCCCTGATAGTTCAGTAAACACACACAGAACAGTTAGACAACAGAAAAAAATAATCTACTGAACAAAGATTCAAGTTTTACAGAGTTCAGTCATTGTCACATGCAAGCAAATAAACGGTGACACAAACCTGCAGCAGCCACGATGATATCAGCGATTTTAGTGTGTTGGCAAAGTTGCTCCTTTGGGGTGTAACGGTGAGAAATGGTTACCGTGGCATCACCTGCAACAGAAAAAACATTCAGTATTTATGCCATATATTCAAACCCTCCATCTTTAAACACACAGATAAACACACATGCACAGTAACCAACCTCCGGGCCTCTCATGACGGCCGTCTGTATGCAGTAACATGGCGATGGGCATGCCCACATTCTTGGAGCGTCCTGCAACCACGACATTCTTCCCAATAGTAGGAATACCTAGAGGACAAGAATTCAATAAAAACTAGATCAATTTTATTGATCTAGAGACCCAACAATTCCCCCAGGAGCATGCATTTAGTGTGACAGTGGTGAGGAAAAACTTCCTTTCAAAATTCATACAGTTAGTTGACATAGTTTGGTCAGCAGCAATTCAACCCAAAAAGACAAAGTAAGCGATCACTCAGGTTGTTACCTGTGCGTTTAATAATTTCCATGACTCCCCAGGGAGTGGCAGGAAGCATGGTGGACTGATCCAGGCACATGCGACCCACGTTAAGTACGTGGAAACCGTCCACGTCCTTGGTAGGGGAAACTGCATTACAGATTGTCCGCTCATCAATGTGATCTATCAGAAAACAAAGACAAGTTACCGTCAGGACAACTAGATCTCAAATGTTTTGTTCAAGAACACATATCAGTTTGTTAAAGTTCACAAATGCAACTTATTTAAGCATAGCTAGGTGTTGTTTAACAAAAAAGAAAATCCTAACAGAGAAACAGCATGCAGGTTGGCAGATTTTTGCTCTAACGTATGTGCTGCCAACTCATGCTGACTGATACTTGCACACAGATTTTTATCCTAGCTGACAACAACAGCCCATACCATGACACAAAACAGCCACTCTACAGTAGCATGATTCTCTCTACTCATTGTTATTCTTTCTGTTTCACTGTTCCAGTTTCTCTGTACCTGGGAGAGGCAGCTGGACCAGCAGGCCATCAACACGATGGTCTGTGTTAAGTTTGTAGATCAGGTCCAATAACTCCTCCTCGCTGATGTCTGAATGCTTGACAATGGTCTCACTAGAGATTCCTGTGGGAGGTTGAAGAGAGAAAATAACTAAAAACGCATTTTGTTCTTTTATTGTAGAAAAGTGGTGTTTACACATACGTATGAGGACTGTGGGTGTTTTTTTTCTCACCAACATCAGCTGCAGATCGTGTCTTATTCAGGACGTAGGAGTGACTGGCTGGATTTTCTCCTACCAGAACCACACTCAGATGGGGTCTCCTGTGGCCGGCTAAAACCCATTTCTCCACATCAGCCCGGACCTCTTCTCGAATCTGTCGAGCTAGTTTCTTTCCTGAGATGACCACCGCCTCCTGTCTGAGAGTTGGCATGCAAAAAGACTGGGATCAGAGGACAAACAGTCGATAACTTACATTTTAACAAGCTGCGTTTCTGCTGCTATTCAGGCACAGAACTTATCAACTAAACTCGGACTCTCGATTGCCTTTGAACATAACTTTTGACACCAGAAACCTATCTCAACCATTCAGCCTGGCCAAGCACCAATTTTGCTACCAAAATTAGACACAGCATGTCTCCACCTGACAGAGGAGCCATTAGCCCTTGTACTGAAGAGCTGTACACTACCATATATTCAATTACAGCAAGATAAGTCCAAGTAGAATCAGAGGCCCCTGATGATTAAAACTGATGTATAACATTCTTATGAATATACAAACTGGGTTGACCGCCTGCTGCTTTGTCTAAATTTCAAAAGCGCCAAGATGGTTATCTGTTATATAACAACAAACAGAGAGCAGTAGGCCTAGTTAATAACTGAAGAGTAATGAGCCATCAACAGTGACGCAAGCACTCTTGTATTCTGCAAACTAATTAAACCTCACAGAAAAGTATCACATCTTTGGGCAAAATGGGGTGAGACAATGGGGCCAAGATTGCAGGGCAGCAAATGGCTCTTTAACCTCATATGAATTCAAACACAAAGCCGGTCTACTGAGGAGATAATGCCTCTTTTTAAATGTACTGTATGGCCATATAGAGATGTTAAGTGAGAGAGACCAACCTCAAAGGAGAGTGTTTAAAAAAAAAAGTTTTCTTCTTTTGTTAGTTTAATTTTTTTAAATACATGTTATTCTTCTGTGCATGTTGCTTGTTGCTGTGTGTATTTTAATGCAAAGCCAGTTGTGTTTATGTGTAATTAAACTTTGCTTTTAAGTTGTATAATATTGTGATATAAGGTAATAACTCATGCATAACATGTCATAGCTTTAAATGATCTATCCTGTGCCTCTGGAGCTGTAGATCATGTGCAGGGCGTGTGTGTAACATTAGATTATTACATTTATCTCAGTCATGCTGAACTCAGCACGTTTCCAATAAATACCTGCACGAGATGCTGCAAATTTGCAATCTGTATGATGTCCTCTCATAATAAATACCATACATTATCTCTGCCATATGTCATCCAGGACCAAAATAGATATGCATGTATTATTTTCCTTGAGTGTAGACCAACACCTCGGTCTCCAGCTGAAACCTGGGTCCTCAAGCTTCTGGGTGCAAGCACCGAGTCCGATTTCATCAGCCAACCGGCAGCTGCAATGTTACCGGCATAACGCTAGGGGCGCACACAAATGTGACCAACTGCAGACATTTAGTAGTCCCCCCCCCCCCATAAGAAAACGCGCAATCTTTTATCCGTGTTTACACAACTTTACAGAAGACCGGCAAATAAAGTAATATTTTTAATATATATTTAATATTTATGAGCATATCGTCTCATGTTGGAAAGAAAACGCGCGGAACATTGGAAGTGGGATTCAATTTACCCAAATTAAATCAGATTTTCAAACTGGTGGTCGCACTCACCTCGAGGCGGACGTGTGCAGTTTACAGACTTGATGCTGGGAGTGTTGGCACAGTTTTCTGAGAGTCCTGATCGCTGCCATTGTGACCGGTTGAGAGGAGAAGAGAAGAGAAGAGAAGAGAAACACGGTTACGTAACAACCACCACCACCAGGACTGACAGTCAGCGACGTCTGTGGAGCTGTGGAGGAGGAAGATGTGGAGCAGAGGCTTTAAAGCCCTTCCCCCTGCACGTATGGTGCATGCGTCACAGTTATCTGCTGCCACACCTCTACTGCATAGATAATAGCCTTCTGTAAGTGTTTAATGACATGAACCGTCCATACAGCAGCAGGAGAGGTGTAGTGGAGTAAAAAAAAGGATAACATAAATAAATATTTTATAACTATAATAAATATAGTGGAGTAAAAGTATAATATTTCCCTCAGAGATGTGGTAGAGTAGAAGTATTAGGTAGTACGGTATACATAAAGCCCTCAAGTAAAGTACACATACCTCAGAATTACTCAAACTGAGCACTGCACTGCCTAATTACTTCCACCATGGACGATATTGGTCAATATTTGTCAGCTAGTTTCTGGACCTATATACCTACATTTTAGCTCAGGTGCATGCAAGTATTATTGTTTTTGTTGCAATAAACAAACAAATAAAATAAACAAACAAAAACAAAAAATATTGGTGACAAAATATGGTAATCAGACAAAAAGTGTGGCGAGTGGTAGTAGCTACATGCAGCCGGGAGGGGGCGACAGTCTGCCTGCCGGGCTTCTACAGAGAGCCGATAGAGGAAGAGCCACTGTGGGTGCAGTCAAAGCCCGTTCTTTGGTGCAGTTCATGTTAGCCTAAACGTTACTATTAGCAGGCATCGCTGACAAGTAGTTGTCTATTTGTAAAACAAATCTCTGTTTACTAAACCAGAGTTAGGAGTTGTAATCGAGGCTCTCCGACGACTGCTTCGCCAAGATGAGCTTCCTGTTGTAAGTAAAGTTAGCAGTCTTGCTAAGTTACAGACGGAGCTTGCGGTTAACGTTAGCTACGCTTCTACGAAGTTACATCAAGGGAAGTGACTGGCGTCTAAGTAAGACACCGTTACAGAAAACAAAAAGCTAACGTTAACCTCATTGCAATCCTAATAAATTTAGGTTACACTTAAACCGCCTTTTTCTTACGTAACGTTAGGCTTATCATTCGTCGTCGTAACAGTATATGTGAGCTGTGTTTATTTATAGGTTCCCAGCACTCGCCAACTATAACCAAACTTAATGCACGCTCGCATTAGTCATCAATCATACACATCTTTGCTGTCTTGACCTCGTTGGGGGGTTGATAAACGTCGAGCAATGTGATAAACTGTCCCGTTGTTTACAGCGACACTGTCACATTTCCTGTCTGTTGCACCAAGTGGGTAATCACCATAACTTAATTTGCATGACACATATTGTACAGTCACACTTCTGTCACACTGAAATGGCGATGATCACCAGTAGTGGTCGATGGATATGGGTTTTTCAATGCCGATGCTGATATTTAGACAGAAGGGAAGCCGATGGTTGATATATAATGCACATATCATTGTCAATGATAACAAACATGTTTATTTTGCATCTGATAAAATACAATGGGAGGGGGGCTAGGGAGCTCCTTACAATAGTTTTTCGAGCCCTGTAAGCTAGTTTAGCTGGCTGAAGGCTTGCTACCGTTATGCTAAGTCTACCCATAGAATGGTGAAATTGACACAAGTAGGAGCACTAACTTTGTTCTACAGCAGTCACACTGACAAGGCTACCTGCAGATGTGTCTGTAGACGTTTTTTTGTAAATTGGCCTTGTGAGTGCAGGTATTGGCCGATGCCGATTATCTCAAAATGGCATTAGTCAGTCTGATTGATCGGTCTATCACTAATTCACAAGTATCGTTTCAGTATTAATTTAATAGATGTTCACCAGCTGCTGATTGCACAGACCAGACAGGAAGGATCCTCATATGTGAAGGCCCAAGAGGAGCTTCTACACCTACACAAGCCTTTTAAAAAGGTCACTGTCCTGCTAGCGCACAGACAGTTGCTCAACTCCATGTTTGTTTCTTTGCAGTGGCAGTCGTTCATCCAAGACCTTCAAGCCGAAGAAGAACATCCCAGAGGGCTCCCATCAGTATGAGCTCCTGAAACACGCTGAGGCAACACTGGGCAGTGGGAACTTGAGGCAGGCTGTCATGCTGCCTGAGGGAGAAGATCTCAATGAGTGGATTGCTGTCAACAGTGAGTTCATGAATGCAATAAAGATATTTATAGAAAACATTCAGTCCACAAACTGCCATTTTAAATTTGCAAACATAAATGATCCTTGTACAGAGGTTAAACATTTGCATCACGTAAAGTAAGAGAGGTGTGGTCAAACAAACTTTAAAAAAAACTAATAAATCATGGAATTAAGATTTACAAAGTTAGCAGTGGTAGTAACAGCAGAATTATTTGAAACATAAAAGACCAAAAGAGTTTACCAGAAATATGAAATGGTCATGCAGCATACACATGCATAAATGTGACCATATCTGGTTGTATTCACATCCTATATTTTACAGCAGGCCATACATATGTACAGAAATTGAGATGGCTATGTATGGCTGTAGATAATGTATTCTAAAAAAAGAAGGTCATAAACTGTCTACATTGTATAAAAAGACAAGATCAAACCACTGTATGTATAGAAAAGTGACACTATTTAGTTTATTATTGTTATGAGTATGAACATTCCTAGAGAACAGAAATACAGTTAATCCTTTCTTTCAGCGGTGGATTTCTTCAACCAGATCAACATGCTGTATGGCACCATCACTGAGTTCTGCACCGAGACCAGCTGCTCTGTGATGTCTGCTGGACCAAGGTAACAGCCCACCAAGTCATGTGTAAAGAGTGTTACACACAGCAGTTGTGTTTTTTTATGTGACACCTGCATGTGTAATCAGGGCTTGACATTTGATTTTAGCTTAAATATTCCTGTATCTGTAAGGTCCAACTACTGGTTAGTCATTTTCCTGGCGGAAAATACACCACGGAAACATAGGAAAGTTACTTTTTTGTAAAAAGGTTTACTTAAGACTTGTCAAGGTAAAGGATGAAATACATGGTAGGGAAAATACTTTTTTTGTTCATTTATTTTTTAGCAAGACAGCGACCCCAAACATATGTATATAATTTAACATGTAACATCTTCAATCTTAGCTAAAACCTGCCCTGAACAGCTCAAAATGGGCTAAATATCATTTGGCAAGTTCCATTTAAACAAGGGAAACATTTTGCTGAAGTATGCGTTTACACAATTTTAAGAAACATGGAACTTATCATGAGTTTGCTGAGACACGAGATGTGTCACACAAAGCTTTAAAGAACATTAGAAACATGAGTAACGGGGTGGCCTCTAGCTCACCCAGTAAGAGCGTTCGTTTCATGTAGGCTGAGTCCTGCAGCAGCCCGGGTTCAAATCCGACCTGCGGCCCTTTGCTGCGTGTCATCCCCCATCTCTCTCCCCCTTTCATGTCTATCCACTGTCACTATAATAAAGGGAAAAGCCCCAAAAAATAATCTTTAAAAAAAAAAAAAACCTGAGTAACAATTAGAAATAAATGATGACAGATATGACACTCTACAGTACAGCACAGTGATACAGGGCTTTATAACACACCCACAGTAGTAGACCCTACCACAGTGTTTGTGGTAAAAAAACTCCTGCAGTCACGTTCATACAACTTACCGGTGCTGAGCAAACGGGGGCGAGGAACAACTGGATATACTCTCATCTCATTCATATAGAATGCATGTTTAATGCTTTCATATGTCAATACTTTCACTAATGTTGGGTTGTCGGGCCACAGACTAAAGAAAATGACACCAGCCAAACTAGCAGTTAGTCCGACGGGCGGTGAGCTGTTGCTGTTCGCATCGCTAGAATTGGTTTATCAAAGATGCTAGCAAAGCAACACAGTACAGAAAATCAGCACAGCAGAAACATCAGGTAGGTCGGACTATATATCTTTAAACGTTACAGTTATGGCTGAAAATGACAACAGACATAAACAAGTTTGCTGATTACACATATCTCCGCAATTGAAACCAATGGTTATTTGTCTACTTGGAAGTTATTTTTGTGTTAGCGCGACGTCACGGTGATTCAGTCTATATGATTTTATAAAACAATTGTTATGAATGGCACAATACCACACTCCTAAAGGCAGTTAAGCAGTACATTACAAGAGAAGCGTACCAGAATTGAACAATAAGTAGGGATTGCTTGTAATGATTACAGGCATTTATGAAATAAAGGTAAAGAGTTTAAGGAAGTTTAACTGAGTCCAATTTTTAAGTGAATGAAGGTGATTATGCTACCAAATGTAATATGCTACCAAGTGATGAAACAAAGTCAGAAATAATCTTAAAATGAACCAAAATGTACACTAACGACTGAATTGAAGCCATGTGAACTGAACTTAATTGAATGTTATTTTTTATGACGCCACATCTAAGTCAAAATCGCCTTCATAATATAGTATTTTTTCTTTTTAAAGATTATTTTTTGGGGCTTTTCCCTTTATTGTAGTGACAGTGGATAGACATGGGCTGCTGCAGGACTCATGGGTGACTACATGGGGCGAACCCTATTACTGGGTGAGCTAGAGGCCACCCCCTTCATAATATAGTTTTGTCAAGAATTGGGAAATGATGTGTCGTGCGATAAAAGAACCCAACTATGGATTCAGATTTTGAATGGCTAAAACGATTAAAGTGAATGAAATTAAAATGCATCATCTGATTGTCACATGGGGAAAACAGGAATTCAACTTTACATGTGGTCCCTCCCTGTAGATGTTTGGTTAGAATCTAGATATGGCACTTCCTCTATCCTCTCTCCAGCCAAGACTGTCTGTGTTCAGTCTGTAATCAGGAGGAAGAGACCTCAGTTCACTTCCTGTTGACATAGCTGCCATCAAGAACATGATTGTAGATATTTTTGCATTTACCCTTCTTGCTCTTTTTTTTTTTTTTTTTTTTAGCTTATCTAAATGATGTTGTGTCTTGACAGAAAGGCAGAATGAGTGCATGTTACAGCTAGAGCTTTCATTTTTATGTCTCATATGTAAGTCTGCTGTAACTAATGAACCCAGTCAATTATTCGAGAGGTGCCAATTTATTTTGTTCTCTGTAGATATGAATATCACTGGGCTGATGGCACCAATATTAAGAAGCCCATCAAATGCTCTGCACCCAAGTACATTGACTACCTGATGACCTGGGTGCAGGATCAACTGGATGATGAGACACTTTTTCCCTCCAAGATTGGTGAGTTGAACGCTTTTTGGGATGATTTTGGATGCAGTTTCACCTTTTTTGTAAAAGTCTATTATGCTATTATCTCTGAATTACCCAGTAGCTTCCTGTCAGTAGAATAAAACCAACACCAAACAGGCTGTAGTTACATTGTTCTCCAGCAGACAAGGCAACTATATACATCCCTTTTATTTAATTTTCATATTGTCTTTCCCCCAGGCAAAGTTGACAGCTTTTTTTTCCTGTAACTTTACTTTTACCCTTTGGGGATTGACTTCTTGTCTTTGATCTTCAGAACTATATTTTTCTGTCCAACAATCTAGACTCTGATATGTTTGTTATTTTATATATACTGTATGCTATTCTGTGGTTTCTGAATTTATTGTATATGTATGTAGGGCTGGGCAATATATTGATATTATATCGAGATATGAGACTAGATATCGTCTTAGATTTTGGATATCGTGATATGACATAAGTGTTGTCTTTCACTGGTTTTAAAGGCTGCATTATAGTAAAGTGATGTAATTTTCTGAACTTACCGGACTGTTCTAGCTGTTCTATTATTTGCCTTTTCCCCACTTAGACATTATGTCTACATTACAGATGATTATTTATTTAAAATCTAAATGTCAAGATATTTTGTTAAAGCACCAATTGTCAACCCTAGAATATCGCCGCAGTATCGATATCGAGGTATTTGGTCAAGAATATCGTGATATTTGATTTTCTCCCTATCGCCCAGCCCTATATGTGTGTGTATAATATGTGTTTGGCTCTCTGAGGAAAAAAAGCCCAGACAACAAACCTATTGCTACAGGTTCTGGCCTGTGCACTTACAGAGCAGTCAGAGGGTATTTGGGCTATTCAGTTGGATTAAGAATGAAACAATGATTATGTAATTAATGAGCTGATTTCAGATGTTTACAGGGTATAGATAAATAGATGGACTTTATTGATCCCAAATTGGGAAATTACTCTGTTACAGAAGCAAGTTACAAGGACATACACACATACAGAAAATACAAGAAATAGACTAGAAATAATAAATAAGATAAAAAATAATATAGCAAAAGATAGAATAAAATGTTCAACCTACATACATAGTAGCCTATATAACAAAATAAAATATGTATAATATAAATATGACGTAACCAGTGTGCAAGTAGCATAATAGTGCAATATTGTAATGGGTGAGGTAATGAGAGAGTTATCTCACACACAGCTGTGAATTGTACGGTTTCATGGAATGTAGCAGGATTTTTTTTTTTGTAGTGCTCTGTGTGACATCTAAGTTGATGTTGAGTTGTGTCTCACATAATGAAGAGCCAACTGGAGCAGTGAGCCCCCAAAACAAACAAGAAGTGAAGATGACTGCAGTTCATGTGTCCTAGACTTTAGACATGATATTTACAAAATATGGGCTACAATTTTTTTTTAAAGTTTATGTTAACTTGTCGCGTTTCATTTGGTCCACCGGAATTTAAGGACCGTGTATACAAAGATTACAATTAAATAAAATGGACAGTGTAGGAATTGTGTGAATGAAACATATTAAAACTGAAAGTTGGCACTTTAAATCTCATAGTCAGTGTTTCATTTCAAACCCAGTGTGGTGGAGTACGAAGAAAACGCAACAAAAATGTGTCCCTGTCCCAATACCGTCTGACTGCACGGTATCTCCCCTCTCTGCAGGCCGTGTACATTTTTGATTTGTAACTTTGTGTGGATGGAGAGATTTTTCTGCTACTGTCCATACTTGTGCTAGAATTTTGATTAGAAACAGCACATGCTCTTCTCTTGACATCAGCATTTCCCTGCACCTACTGTCCCACAGGAGTTCCTTTTCCCAAGAACTTTATGTCCGTGGCCAAAACCATCCTGAAGCGTCTGTTCAGGGTTTACGCTCACATCTACCACCAACATTTTGACTCTGTGATGCAGCTGCAGGAGGAGGCCCACCTCAACACCTCCTTCAAGCACTTCATTTTCTTTGTTCAGGTAGGATTACCCTGCTACAATGTAGGGTTTAATCACTGCTGTGTATTTAAAGCCCCATCCACACATGCACTGTAATATTGGCTCTGCCGATTTTACAAGTGATGTTTTCTATAAAAGTTGCTCTGGCAATCTGCCTGCTGAGGAACTAGTAAAATGTCTGTAATATGGCTTAAGTGTGAAAGCATAATAAAATCAGTTATACAGGTAAAAGCATCAACAAGATAATGATAACTTTATGTGTGATGTGCATACAGTACAGTGTGCCAACCAGTCAAACTAGGAATGGGAATGAAGCTTTAAAGACAGCAGACTAGACTCCGAAGAGAGACCCTTTGCAAGCTACACTACTTTTGTTAGAATTGCTCGACACTGATCCTACACTTAAATACAATAACTGTTCACTCTGTGCTACGAACAAGACAACAATACATCTTAATGGGATTTGGCAGTAAATAATCTCTTGTTCTACACCAGTGGGTCTCAAAGTGGGGTCCGGGGGTCCCCAACAAAAAGGGGAATCATTTATTTTCACTATATTTCATCTATAAGTAACACAGTGGCTGATTGTATGACTATGTTGCTCGTGTTTCATTCACTTTCTGTAATAACACATCTAAAAGCAAAACTTCAGGTAGGAGACCCTGGGACACAGTTTTATCAGATGGGGGCCCGCGGTCTAATTTGTGTCAGTTTAGGGGTTCTTGATGTGAAAAAGTTTGAGAACCACTGTTCTATCCATCGCACCTAACACCCTGCGACGCCTATTCTCGTCTTTGCCAGATGTCAATTATTATGCAAGCATGGTAACTGCAACAGTCCTGTCGTGTTTGAACAGAGTCCACATGGATCGTTTTCGCAACAGAGACCTATGCATGAAAGCCAAAAAGTCATTACTTGAACAAACCAATTATCTCAGCAATTTCCCAGATTATATGTCTAAAGGGGGCCAAAGAAAATTGGACATTGCAGGAGGAGTTTTGCCTATGTGGTGTGAAAAATAATTTTATGCAAAGTGTCTAGTTACACTAACATATTGTAAGTTAACTCCATTGAGTGTTAGGGATTGTATTGGGCCTCTAAACATGTCAATGCTACAGCAGACATGGTTACTGATCACACTACTCTAGATTGTGTATGGGCAGCAACAATGTGCCATACAAACAGTTTTAATTGTAATCAATCTGATATTAAACGTTTTTTTCTTCTTGTAGGAGTTCAACCTTATCGACAGGCGAGAGCTTGCTCCCCTGCAGGACTTGATCGAGAAGCTTGGATCCAAGGACAGATAGACATTTCATCACACATCTCCCCTTTTTTTAAACTGTTTCTTTTTCCTACTTTGTCCCTCTCTGTGACCTCAGCTACCTCTATGACTTCTAGTCTCAACTCTTCAAATCTGTGCCTTCTTCTTTTCATTTCATGAAGGTTTGTACTGTACTTGTCCTTGTATTAATTTTCTTATCTTTTATGCTGCCTTTGAGCCCTCTCTTCCATTTTGCCACTCTAGATGATATGAAATAGTGTAGTATATGTAATATTTTTTCACAGGACTGTCGTTAACAGCTCTGTAAGAGCAACCTACTGAATATTATATATTGGGCCAAGGACATTTGGAAGTTCAAGTGAAAACCAGCTTTTTTTCCCTTCAGAAGTTGGTATACAGTGTTTTGATTGTCTGAACATAGGCAATTTTCTTTTTGGTAACTTTTAGCTATTGTAATTACAGTGACTGACCAAATATCCCAATCTCATCTTTTTGAAATGTCCGTCAATAGTGTGAAGTGGAGAGTAAAAACGTCAAGAAAAGTAGTGACATTGAACATGCATGACAATACAAGTTTGTGGAAGGTATTGTCAGTCTAACATGAAGACGGGCACAAAAATGCACAGGTATATACAGTAGTATATAGCTCTCTGTCACAAGCTGGTTGTGTATCTGATATCCCACGTATGCTAAGATGCTTCCTATTGACACGCTCTTTGACACAGTTGCATGTGAAGAGATGCAGTGATAGACGATTTTGACATGCCTTTGTTCTTGCCCCACAAAAACACCACCATCGACTGCATTATAGCTATGTCAATTTGGTCATGCAATATTGTGTTTTGCACATTTTCCTGCTAATTTCATCATTAAAATAGTAAAATGCAAGATATGGTGATTACAATGATACTTTTAAACTACTAGATAGTGATTACTGATAGCCACTTAAAGCTTTTGTAATCATGACCCCATAAAGGAGTTGGTAGAAATAATCGTGTCAACAGCAGAAATTGTCTAATGTGAATTATTTGTTTTACTGTCATTTTAGTTCATTTTTGTGGTGCCGATTTACTTGTGGAACCCTGCATATTTGATCTTTCAATGCTGGTACTTCATTTTATTATTTTTTTTACTAAATATTTCCCCCCTGGATTGTAAAATAGAGCAATAACGATTGCACCTGTGCACGATAAGGATGAGTGACCTGAGGTATATGTAGTTTTTCCACAGATGTCTTTATTAGTCTCAGTGCATGTATCATGGACATTTCCTGAGCTTAACTTTGGCTACAACAGCAGGGCTGTTTGTACTGCCATCCTTTTACAAACTAATGCAGCTAGTATTCCTGATGAATGTTTCATTTGGCAACTTTGAGCAAGGGAATTAACCTTAACCTTCTTCATGTTGGACCAAAATTCTTATCAGACAATCATGTAACCAATTAGGAGCTGTTAGATAACTTAATGCGTCACCAGGAACCAACCCATGGGATCGGGTGCAGTAGAGTGTTAATTTTATAACGTACTGCTTTTTAAGAAATTGAAAGCCTTTCAACAATGTGAGGAAAAACAAACATGTTTTTACACTTTTAATTGCGATGTATCCACTCTTAGGCCCCTTATTTGCATATATAACTAGTCCTTTCTTTCAATCTAGTCACATATTTTTGAAATGTATTGCTTTTTCTTCACAATTTTGTTTTTAACCTTTTGGCATGGAGTTACATTTCATATTACATGTACATGTACAATACATAGTTGAATTTACCTTTTCAAATAAGGAACAAGGGCTTTGAAATTAATTAAAAGTTTTATATATTTACAATAATGGTCCAATCATTGGGGGGGGGGGGGTCATTTTGACTAGGAGGACGTGCGAGGATGTATGTACGAACATTTTTTGTAAATAAGATCAGTTTTTTATCTGAACAAAACTGTGCCTTACAAAAATGAAAATGTCTGATATGACAGTATTGGTAGATCAAAAACTCAATAAACACTGAAAGGACAATGTTGTGTTGCTCTTAATTTTGTGTTTGCCACATATCTGGAATTGATGGATAAAAGAGTGAAGTAGTGCGTCTTGTAATCCTTCAGTTTCCTTTTGCAAACCTAAAAATAATACATTTTTCTTGTAATTTTTAAATATATATTTAGTTTATGGCACATGATGCAAACCTTCTGAAGTGGTTCATGTATAAATATGAATTAAAATACAACTTTTCACCCAACTATGTAGGCTAATACATATTTTATTTATAATATAATTCAGAGTAATTGACAGCAACAATAAGCCCTGGTTCACAGCAAAACTCAGGCGCCTTCATTAGGCCAAGGAAGAGGACTACAGAAGTGGGGACAAGATCCTGTACAACCAGGCAAAGAGAAGAGAAGCTACTTTGAAAACCCGAAGAACAAGTTCTCAGCCAACGACTCTGTTTCTGTGTGGAAAGGCCAGCAGGACATCACCCACTACAGGAGACCATCCCCCACACTGTAGAGACCCATCAACTGGCCGACGACCTGAATGGATTTACTGCAGGTTTTAGCCCACATTCACACCCTTCACCCGGTCTGATATCAAACAACTCTCTTATTTTTTTTATTTACAAACCTATATCTGTACAGCTTTATTGTCCTTGTTATTAGCCGTATGTCTGTTTCTGTGTATGTACTTTGAGAGCAACAAAAACCCGGAGTCAAATTCTCTGTACGTTGTGTTTCCACTTTCTTCTTATTAAAGCTGATCGCGGCTTCATGGATAAACTGGGCTGTGTCTAATAACGAACAAAATGAGCCCACTGTGCTTTAGATAAAGAAATACTGTATTATTAGCACGTTTTGAACGGCCATTCAGACAACTTCTGTTATATCTGTTATAAACGAATAATAAAACACAAATACCAACACATTCCGACCAGTCACCATATATTATTAGTGACATTTGATCACCTAACGCACATCAGAGCTGTGCAGGAGAACTGCGTGAAATCGGTCGATGTTTGCCAGACCGCTTCGGAAGAAAGTCTATAATTTTCTCCCAGCTCTGACAGTCCTTCGCGTTTTATGTTATATCATAAACTGGTGAGATATTTGCTCGAATGCATGCGCAGGGCGATCACCATAGACAAGCGATCACAGGTAGCAGGTTAGCAATGGGCAAATTATAAACTGTCTATGGCAAATCCCGACTTCCGATGTAGCTAGACAGGAAGTTAAAACACAAAGTTACGGAGTCGGTGCCTATTTTTTACAGTCTATGGTCGCAGCACTTGTTTGCTAAAAGGTCAATTCTGTATATATAATTGACACCTTTATCACAGTTTCAGAAGATGTGTTAGTAAAATAAGATATTGGATAGAAAAAAAAAAAGAAAAAGCAGGAGTGTCACCCGAGACGTTTTTACAAGTGCACGGTGTTTACTCAACCAATCAAAATCGTTCCTGGAGACTGAGATACCGAGTATATTATGCCCTGAGTAAAGGCGTACAGGTAGCTTTAACCATTAACCTCAAAATACGCATGTCCCTTACAAATTCAGATCACAATTATATTGCGTTTAGACTAAGTGAAATATTATCAATTGCTATGGTAGGATTTGGTTTGGTCGTGCTCATGTTAAAGGAGGCGGAATGGATGTGTACGTAGACAGCCTGAGAGGCTTCGCTTGGGGTACAATCACTTATGTGTGTGGACAGAGCAAGTAGGAAATAATAACGAACTGTTTTTCGAGATATCATCAAATAGCTGTCGTAATCGGGTTTACTTTTCCACAGAGGTGAATTAATTGACAAACGGTAACATCACAACGACTGTCAAGCTTGGACTGGGCACCACATTATTATCCTTAACGTTAGCGACTTAACGTAAGGAGTATATAAAGTTTGTTAGGGTATCGTTAGCTAGCTAAATCAACGCTACATGGTGGTTGCTAACAAGGAATTTAATGTTAAGCTACGTAGCTAGATAGCTTAAGGCAACACTGCTAACATTGTCCAACATTTTGAGGTAGTTCGAGATGCTTGTTGACTAACATTAACGGTTAATCCAGGCCATCATTAGCTATCGTTAACGTTACCTGCTTGGAAACACTGGGTGAGCAAAGCGTAAGACTGTCAACCAGTCTCTCATTTGCTAACAGTCATTTAACAGTGGTGACGTTAGCTACCTGTACTCTTTAACGTTACATTAGCCCTGATTATTCATGAGCTATTTTTAAATGAGCCCAGTAAACAGATGTTGGTGCCAGTGCAATTAAGTAACGTTAGACGTCAACGAAACTGTAAACGTGTTGAACTCAACCAAATTCCTTTTTATAACTACAAACATGTAGCTAGGCCTGTATTTACAGGTTATAAACATTAGTAAAGCACGCCAAAACAGAGCTAGGTTAAGTGTCACTTTCTCCTAACGTTACATGTCAGTCAAGCTATTTTGTGTCATTAATAACTAACGTTACACTTTGTCCATAGGCCTCGGTAAAGCCATGGCAGATGAAAATACACAGTTCTGTGGAAATTGGTAAGTATGAATAAGGTACATTGTACGTACAAGCCAATGAAGTTTCGCGAAGCATTGAAGCTTTTCAGCAAATTGGTTCGTAAAACAGTTCATTTCTTGAGGCTTTGTGCACAGAAAACCACCCGTTGGTCAAAGAGTGTAAAACAGGCAGATTTATTACTGATGAACTCAACCATCCGTGATGTACGGTATTTTGCGCCAGTAAGGGCTTGGGAATGATGAAAGTCAACAATGAAAACAAATAAATCAATTTTGATGTAATCCATTTATAGCCATCATAGGGCTGGGCAATATATCAATATTATATCGATATCATGATATGAGACTAGATATTGTCTTAGATTTTGGATATCGTAATATGGCATAAGTGTTGTCTTTTCCTGGTTTTAAAGGCTGCGTTACAGTAAAGTTATGTCATTTTCTGAACTTACCAGACTGTTGTAACTGTTCTATTATTTGCCTTTACCCACTTATATCCACATTACTGCTGATTATTTATCAAAAATCTCATTGTGTAAATATTTTGTGAAAGCACCAATAGTCAACACTACAGTATCGTTGCGGTATCGATATCGAGGTATCAAAAAAATTGTGATATTTGATTTTCTCCATATCGCCCAGCCCAAGCCTATCAATATATTGTCTATTTTCTGACAAGTAGGCCTATGCTTGTACAACATTACTGTATCTGTCTTGTGAGTAATGCATCAAATGTGTGTAATCAATCCTTTGGTAAATAATTGTTTCATAATAATGGCAGGAGGGGCAATATTTACAGGGCTGCAGTCAAGACCAACTTAATCAAGTACAAATCAAGTCCAAGGCAGTGAATGTGCTTGTGTAACTAGGAGGGGAGACTTTATTAATTTTATGCAGGAACAATAATTTCTCAACTGTGTTAGGGCTTCAGGCAACATCAATGACGCTATATGTATATCTAAAACGATACAAACCTCGATATGTGCTTCACGGTTTTTTATCAAGCTCTGTTTCCCCCGTCAAGATCTGTTCCCCCCTACCTAAACCTGAACCAAACCCTAACTGTGGATGGGGGCTGATCTCGACTGGGGAACAGACTTCGACACAACACCGTAAAAAAACTTCCTGGATTACTCGACACACGCTCCGAAGCCTCGGCACATCACGAAACATCACTACAAGTGATCATTTTGATATAGTGGTGAAAACAGCTTTTCGTCATTTTCTTTACCTTTCTAGCAAACATGACATTCCAGAGGCAAATTTTACTACCCATGAGATCCACTGCCGAAGAAACATCGCACTGTGTGATGTATGCCAGGAGCCAGTGCCCCGGTCAGATCTGCAGGAGCACAAACAGCAGGAACATACTCAGGTAACATCTGAACAGCAGTATGGGAGACTTTAACATAATTCCTGCAGTAGATGTGTGCTGCTTTAAAGGGCAGGCCTAGTACCAAAAAGTGGAAAAAAAATGTGTGTTATCTGCATAGCCTGGAAAAGTCAAACAATATGTGTGAACATTAGTCATCTCAGTTATTTATCTTGAGTAAGTATCCGTGCGATAATGAGCAGGAAAGGACGGTAAAACTCTAGACTGTGTGGGAGGAACTCTTGTATGTTGACGAAATTTTTGCCTTATATTAATTCACTACATGCAACACCTCATTGTGCTTTATTGCTTATTGAACAATCCATTGGATTTAGGATAA
Source organism: Sander lucioperca (assembly GCF_008315115.2). Lineage (NCBI taxonomy): Eukaryota > Metazoa > Chordata > Actinopteri > Perciformes > Percidae > Sander > Sander lucioperca. The sequence continues at coordinate 13,045,891 of NC_050174.1, forward strand.
AGTATATGTATTGTCAATATCAGTTACTGATGCTATTTCTAACACGGCAACTATAAACTGGCAAATGCAGCCTCTGTGTCAATGGAAAAGCACGTCGGTAACCTCAAATCCTTATTCTAAAGAAAAAGCTAACAAGAAACTAACGTCAGACTGTTACTGGATTGCAACTTTAAAAGCATTTTTTAACTTTCATTTCAGATTACATGCAAGTGTGGTTTGAAGATGGAGAAAAATCATGTTGATGTTCACCAGGTATTTCTGAAGAACATTTCTCTTCCCTCTTCTTATTTATCTATTCCCTATTAATGCACAGCCATCTGTAGTAAATCCTCAAATTGTGCTACCTTACAATTGTTGTTTCTTTCAGAGCTCTGAATGTTCTCAGCGGCTGGTCCCGTGCCAATACTGTGAACTGGAGATAGTTTTCTGTCAGTCCAAAGAACATGAGGATTATTGCGGTACACGCACTGAGCCCTGCGCATTCTGCAAATGCAATGTAATGTTGAGGGAACAAGCTGTGCATCCGGTCTTATGTGGAAGTCTTACACCGCCCCAAGAGAGGAACAACAGCCGGACAAGTCGCAGTCCAGTAGAACCACAGCCTCCAGGGGCATGGTTTGAAGCCCACTCCATCCGAAACCTCCTAAGAGCCCAAGAGAGAGGCCCAAAGAACAATAACATCAGTGCAGCGGAACAACAGGCATTTCCCCGGCCATTCGATCCCAGGGTATATAACAGTTCAAGGGGACCTCAAGGCCCAGGAGACTGGAAGAATACTGCCCCGAGGAATACATTCAGCCACTGTGAGTTTATCAAAGACCTATTGATTATTACATTTCCTGTTGGGGAAAAAATGCCCAGCCGGCTCAATTATTTTAGTTGAATATATCATTATGTATTGGCCAAAAATGTACCAATGTAGCTTTAAAGGACTGTAAAAGCAACTTAAAGGAACACGCCGACCCATTGGGACTTTAGCTTATTCACCGTAACCCCCAAAGTTAGACAAGTCCATACATACCCTTCTCATCTCCGTGCGTGTTGTAACTCTGTCTGTCACAGGGTGTACAAATAACAAGGTCACTATGCTTTTACTATCTAGTAATTGATGACTCTATTACTCCAAGTCTGAGCGAACTCTCTGCTCCTCACTACAGGGCTTCAGGTGCTGCTAGCAAATCACTCCACTCAAGTAGCAGAAGTAGCAGTGCTTCGCCTTTCTGAGAATATAGTTCCCAGTTTATATACGGTTAGAAGAGGGCTGTGTCTCATGTGACCTTGTTATTTGTACACCCTGTGACTCTACAAATCACAACATGTAAATAAGAACATGTTGGCGTTATTTTATCACTTATTCAGAGCAGTAGGCTAGCTGGAGCCGGTTACCTCCAGGATCTGTGCTAGGCTTAGCTAGCTCTGGGGGCGTCAGACAGAGTTACAACACGCACGGAGATGAGAAGGGTATGTATGGACTTGTCTAACTTTGGGGGTTACGGTGAATAAGCTAAAGTCCCAATAAGTTCCTTTAAAGGTGCCCTCTGGCATTTTCTTGTGAACAAACAAAAGTTATGTTTACATCAAGTGTTTCTTACCAAAACACATTGTTTGCATCCATGAGGTGTAACAGACATGTCGAATGCATTTTGTTTCCCATAAAACATTTCTTAAGCCGTGAAACCAGCAGCAAGAATGTGTTTTGCGTCGCCCGTGTCCTTGAGTGTGCACGATACAAACAAAACTGGGGTACACGTGTAAAACATTGCTCCAAGCACCACTAGTGGTCAAAAACCCCACAGAGTACCTTTTTAAACTTCCAGCTCTTCTATAGTACCACAACATTTGACATAATCTTTACATCTTGTTAAAAAATCACTCAAAATTTGAGTCACACAGAAATATCTCACTGTAAATGTTAATTTCAACTTTTTCTTCATGTAAGGCCATCTTTATAGAAATTAGTTTTGCAGGCAGAGGACATGCAGTAGATGCCCCTGGAAAATATCTTATATCAATTTAGAGAGATTTTGCTGCCTCAACATACAGCAAGGTAATCCCTAACAGAGGGCCAAAGAACACATTGCATATGTTGCTAACCTTTATTGTGTGTATTTAAATTTTTAGTTTGTCTGAACTGCAATAATAAACTTTAATATTGTGGCTTTAACATTAGGGGTTTGTCTTTTCTGAAATAACTATAATACATGTTTTCTTGTAGTGCTGGGACAGAGGGATTTTCTGAATAGCAGCACCAGTAGTGCGTGGCCACAAAGTGAGCTGACACTGGGTGACGATTCATCAGGCCTGGACTACATGTTGGCCCTCAGCCTGCAGAGTGATGGAGAATCAGTGGCTGGAGGTGTCGAGGGAAACCTGTGGAGTGGTATCTGGGACCACAAGATTGGGAAGACGTCTAACACCTCTGTAAACTCTCCATTCTCGCCGCCCAACAACAACTTCCCAAACTTCACTACAGGCACAAGTGCAGTCCAGGAACATGATCAAGCAGGTAAGATAGTGTTGATTAGAGTACTTTGAGTTATTCTGTTGTTGTTTTTGTTAATGATTTTAAATAATTTTCACAGATTCCATGCTTCCTTGTGAGTTTTGCGAAGAGCTGTTTCCTGAAGAGGACCTCATTTTGCATCAGGTTAGAGATGTAATTTTATTCTTTTGGTTACACTTTTGCTCTTGGGGGTTGACTCATGACTCATCCAGCTGAATAAGTGCTTAACCCGATATTGACCGATATGAATTTAATTTAGACAAACATTTTTGACAAGGATCCTTTACATTTGTGTAAAAGCATGAGGCATGGTAGGATCTAATCAACTAACAGCATGCCTACAAACCAGTCAGCCCTCTAGAAAAAGGGGTGACTGTGCTCATAGGATCCTGATATGGACAAAGGCACTACATTAACAATACATTGAGAAGAGGCCTAAAAAAGATTGTCGTGTCACATTTGTAGACTTGTAGAATCTCGGCTTTCAGTGGTAACGCTCTTCAATTTAGTTTCTTGTTGATTTTTATGGTCACCTGAAGTTCATGTCCCCATGCCTCCAAAGGCTGTTGTGCTTCCAGCTATCAGAAAACAAGGTTTTCTTGTAGTGAGGGCAGCGCAGACCATACTTTAGGAAGCAAGTTAAAAAAACAGGGAGGAATATTCCTCCAGAGTAATTAAAGTAATTGGATTGTCTATATATACATTTAGGTACTCCTTCATGCTCTTTCTTTTCAATATATGCCTTAAGAAGGATAAAAATGCTGCAGATTCAATAGCTTTTTCTTTGTGGTTTATATGATATTATCTGTCCATCATGTAGTTAACATTTTTAGTCAGGTAACCGACAGACACCTTTTGTTTCTTGGACTAAAGAGCCTGTGATCAATGACAACGCTAACATCATACTGTAATGCTAGTTCTCCTTTAAGAAATGCATGTCTATATTCAAGTAAAACATACATATAATATTGGAGGAAAACTGGAGGGCAGACAGTTTAAAATTCCAAGGTCAGTGCATCATATCTGCAAAATATAACCAGAACCTGATTGACCGATATAACCAGCCTAAAGGCCGTTTTATGCTTCTGCAGAAGCTCCACGCAGAGCTTTCGCCGTAGCCTACATAAGTGGCCTGATGTTTATACTTGTGCACTGGTGTGTGTGCGTTGAGCCGGCACGTGTGTGTGTGTGTGTGTGTGTGTGTGTGTGTGTGTGTGTGTAGTGTGTGGTAGAGCGAGGGAGAAGTGAGAGAGTGACGGTGATTAGCTTCGGAGCGAGTACCGACTCTAGAGTCCTAGTGAGAGAAAAAAAGTGTCTCCCCTGTGTTTTCTGACCAAGGTGGGAAATCTGTAGCAGGAAAAGTTAACCCTCTCCTTGATTTCATGTTGTTTATGGAGAAGGAAAACCAGGAAATGAGTCAGGGGAAACGCAACGCTACCCAGCCACGGCCGAGCAACGTAGACGCAGAGGGGTCTGCAGGGGTATGCCGTCGATTCGATGCAGAAGCATAAAACAGCCTTAACAGACCCTGTTCACTGTGCCTGCTGAATTTCGGATTACTTGCTGATGTTTTGAAATATTTTAACCTGATTCCACAACCTCTTTCAGTTTTAAGTTCCCTTAATGTTAGACATACCTGCTGTGACCTACTTGCTTTGTCATGGTGCATTCTGTTTTTTTTCTTCTCCCTTCCCACCAGGATTCTGCATTGTAAAGTGGTTGAGAGATAAGTCTGTACAAATCTAATCAGTGTAAAATACTCCATAAGCATAAGTCAGACATGACACGGCATGCAACCATTTGCATACTTTACTTTATCTTTGTTTGCTTAGACGGTTTCCAGTCCAGTTACAGCCTTTACCTGTTTGAACAAGTCAAGTCGAGTCATCTCCATGTAGTTAGGGACACGAATGATGACTTGTTGACTTCCCAGAGACTTCAACCTTTTTGAATACCTTTCTTCTATTGGTTTCAGACTGGATGCAGCCCTGCCTCCGCCTTTGCGTCTTACAGCAAGCAGCCCTTGTCTCCACCTAAAGAGGACAGGATGAGCAGGAATGCTTCAGGGCTGATGCACAACGTCCCTGACACACTCGCTTCAAACATCCCCACTTTCCCTCGATCAGTCTCCCCGGCCTCCTACAGTCCTCCAGCCAGTCCACTAGAGGGCGATGTGGTCATTCCATGTGAGTTCTGTGGTGTTGCTCTGGAAGAGGCTGTCGTCTTTCACCATCAGGTATGTCAGTAAGACAGCCAGTGTAAAATGAATGACACATCTCGAGTGACTATTTTGTTGCCCTTGAGGAAAGGAAATTATTTTGACCAGTTGTAGGAAATCTTAAAAATGTGGCAATTAAACATATTTCAAATATGTCTTCTATATAGAGCTCCACATTATGACATAAACAACCAGCCTGTTAAGACCATTTCTGAATATGTGTTCATGAATGATGAATATTTAACAAAAGTGTGGCAGAAAAAAGAAATAGACAGATTTGTAATTGCATCATGGCTAATGGCCAATTCAATGTGTTTTCTGGGCGCCCAGATAGCTCAGTTGGTAGAGCAGGCGCCCATATATAGAGGTTTACTCCTCGATGCAGCGGGCCCGGGTTCGACTCCGACCTGCGGCCCTTTGCTGCATGTCATTCCCCCCTCTCTCTCCCCTTTCATGTCTTCATCTGTCCTGTCAAAAATAAAGGCCGAAAATGCCCAAAAGAATAATCTTTAATGTGTTTTCTTATATCTAGGACAAATGTGATATGCGTCCTCAGACTGCTCCTCCACTGAATAATCTAACAAAAGCATCCGTCAAAAAACCACTGAGCCCTGCTCAAGACGCCGTTGGTCAGATGTCTCCAGATTTTAAAAGGAGAATGAATCCCCAAGGTAATGTTGTATAGAATTTATTTTGAAAATGAATAAACTGATGCAAATTTGATTAGATAAAGTATTTAGTATTCAATTCAAAGCCACCACAAACTATGACCCTATATTTTAACTTGCACTATTTTATGTCTTAGATTCTCATTTAGTTGTTTTACTTGTGATTTTTTTTTTATACAAATTGAATTAGCATTGTTGAAGGGAGCCTGAGACCCACGATTTTCAGTGACAACGACTGCTTTTGTAATTGTTGTGTATTGATAAAAAAACAACCTGTAAAACCTATGTGTTTTTATAGAGCATTCCCTTAGTTGGATGCGCAGCCTATCATTTGCTAAAATAGCATATCATTATGAACTTTATATTTAAGCATATTTATTCTGTTTTATCCTGATATATGTATATATGTACATGTCGTGTATGTCTGGTGAGCCAAAGAAAAATTTCCACCCTGGTGGACAATAAAGATTTATTCTATTCTAAAAAACATGACGCGTACAGAGCTAGTTTGTGTGGCTATTTTTTTTTTTGGGAAGTTTTGTTGAAGTGTTGAGGGTTTTCTATTCACTTTGTACATTTGTGTTTATTTACACATATTGTGTGTCCTGTTCCACATATAGCTGACTTCTCAGATGGGGACTTTGACAGAAACACACCACCAGGACAAAACCCAAGGGAATGGCAGAGAGGATACATTGGACTACCAAGTCAAAGGAAGACATCCAACTGTGATGCTTCTGTAAAAAACAGAACTCAGCAGGGCAGGGAAGCAGAAGGGGCTCATTCATCATTCGGTGACCCTGAGAAGTCTGGTTCTGCATCTCTAAAGGGGTAAAAGCAATCATCAAATCATATGAAGACTAAGTTTTGAATCTCATTTGAATTACTTAAAGTGACTATATGTAGTATCAGTTTGTGTTGATTCTAGCAGCGGCTTTGGACAAAAGCGGTAGTGTTTTTACCACACCTGCTGTCGTAAAGGTCTTTTCTTTACGGTGCTGTATTACTGAGTTAGTGTTACCGGGAGGTCATGTAGTTGTGATGAATGTTTTGCTCAGACAGAAAATCATTCATTTACAATAAGAGAATACGTTACAGAGGCATCGTTGCATTTCAAGTGTTGCATACGGTAACTTAGCCTGCTTTGGATGTATTGTGAGCTAAACCAGGTATCACTGCCACTGTCACGGGCCAAAGCATTAAGAGATTGTTGTAGCAACCAACGTAATGATAACTTAGATTAATATAGCGCATTTCATGAAACCCAGGGATGCTTCACACAGGTACAGGGGGACAAGGGAAAAGAAAATAGTAGGCCAACACAAACACGGACTAAAAGGAATAAAACGTCCACGCTAAATGGAAATGTAATGTAATGTTGGCTACTGACGTACAACAACATCGCGCATTGTAAAGTTATTTTATGAATGAAATAGACATATTACATACCTGGGGGTCAATGTGGGAATGTTTTTGAATCATTTAAAGTCCCGTAATTGTCTCCATCTGTTGAAAGCCCGACCAAGATTGACTCGGTTTCGCTTGTTATCTTTCACTTTCCCCTCACTTTTCTGTGATGGCCCTGCCCCAGTATTAGCCATAACTACAGCAGATAACTTCTAAAATAAAATTAAAATACAATTAGGTCTACATAAAGACATCTTCTGCATACCCACTAACATAGGTTTATCCGGTGTTCAGCCGAAATCTGTGACCCTTCAGAATATGTGCTCTGTAGCGCAGTCTACCGTCCGTAAATCATTTTGTGACTTTGTTTGAAAAATCGGACCCGGGCAGAGGCATTAATAAAAACTATATAAAAATAGCGTTCTTTTCACTGTTAGTCTCGTTTGCTGTTACAGGTCATTTATGATCATTAGATGTTTCTAAAAAACAGAAACGTGTAAAATATACGTGTTTACATATAGTCACTTCAAGCTCTACTTGACCAATGTAGAATTTGTTAAACAACTAATGCTTTTTTGTAAATAGAATGTTAAAGTATGTTATTCATATTCTGATTTGAATGTGTTTGTCCACCAGAGTACAACTACCAGAAAATAAAGAAGGGAGAGGGAACAGAAGAAACTCTTTGACAAAGGTAACCTTCAAGTTTAAAAAACAAAAAACAAAAGTCCCATTCTGTAGGGTTGATATTAATGCGTCGTTTGCATGTGGTTTGTACCTTGACAGTGACAAAACCTTAACTACACAGTATACAATACATACTGCTTTACAATCAACACAACCGTATATTAAATATAAAAATATTAATAAATTTACATGAGGAATATAACAATTACTGTAAATATTTAAAGGTATAATATGTAGTAAGTATCACTTACAGTTTGCAAACACAGCGTTCAAAGTTGGCCCTAGCTCAACAAGCCAGAGAGAGAGATCGGCAGCAGCGAACAAAGCAGTGAATCAGTCGCTGGTTACATTCTAAAGCACAAAAAAAAAACACACACTCACACCTCCGTGAGAAGGTGCCACGTTGCTGTGTGTGTGGGTGGGTGTGAGTTTGGGTGTGGGTGTGCGTGTGTGTGTGTGTGTGCGTCGGTATGAGACGCCGAGGGGTGAAGTGGTTGGGAATGACAACAGGCTGCACACCCTGCATGCTTTTATTAGCTGGGTGTGAAAAATAAGAAGAAAATGCAGGCAGAAGGCAGGGTCTTTGCAGATACAGATGCCATCACACACTTCTAGTGGGTTGTTCATTGTTTAATGCTGCATAATATACCTAAAGTAAATAAAGTGAAGTACCTAAAGTAAAAGTAGTAAAGTAGGTGAAATTGCAGAAACCGTCATGCAGGCAGAGAGAGAGAGAGAGAGCTGCACTGCAGCCAGGCTTAAATAACCTGGGAACACTCAGGTTACACTAACATTCCACCTGAAGAGCAGAGAAAAATGTGTTGTTTTTTAACATTAAAGCATGAATATGTTCTAGTAGAAACCCAAAATACAAGTATGAACCTCAAAAAGAGCATAATATGGGACCTTTAAGGCAACTCAACACATTTTTGCATCTGTAAAAGGATTTCCAATTGTATTCTTCCATTTGCAGTTGCCCAAGAAGCAGAATGAAGAGCAGCAAGAGGAGTGAGAGCATGAACATATGGAGAAATACAAAAACCAAATCTGCTACTCTGCTTTTCATGTATCTTCTTGCACACTTTTGAAAACAAAACACATACCTATCTGATAAGTGCCTGTCTGAGTATTAGTTATCTTGCAGTTTATATTTTAATGAGTTTTACTATTAAATCGAAGTATGTAATTTGGTGTATTAATGCATATTCTGCTTTATTTCAAGATTTGTTTCAAATGTATTTCTAACATCTAGCCTCAAAAGATAAATTATAAAATGGATTTTATTTGTGCTGAATTTGATTAGTTTTTTTTTTTTACTCTACAAGTCGTGTCATGGCTCATTAGGATAATTGAGAAGATCAAACAGACACATGGCTTTGTCAGTGTTCATTTGTCTAACGTAATCTTTACCTTGTTACTTCAGCCAAGGACATTTTGTTTTCACCCCCGTTTGTCAGTTCTTTCAGGGTCTTTCACAGTGTTCCTGTCGGTTTCTGCATCTTTATGTAACCTAAAGCACTTTGATAGATTATTTTGTGAAAAAGGGCTTGAGGAATAGATTTGATAAATTTATGCATCTTTGACCATGAAAAAAAACAACTGTATAATTAAACATTTGTCTTTTTATACTCTTCAGTAATATTTTGATTTTTTTAAATCATAACTATAGAACTATATATGTGGTGTTACGATAAAATGGCTTTTGAAGCAGTGTCTCCTGTCCAATCTTCTTTTAAGTTGTATGAACAATTGTGTGTGCTGCTCCTCTGAATAGGATTTAAGATTGATAAAAAGTATTTTGTGTGTAACATAGGGTCCACTTTAGCAATACATATACTGTAAGATAGACAACCTTGTGCCACAGATGGTTGAGCGCTTTTAACTAAAGACAACACCAGAGCATTTTCCTGATTAACATCTGGTCATCAACCTCAACTAGTGAGGAGCAAATGATGAGTGAAATCTCCTGGTGTGGTGTTTGGTTAGACTGTAGGCACATGGCTGACTATTCCTGTTTAAGAACAACTGTCTTGATGCTCTTTGTCTTGTGTGGCTATTAAATGTTTAATAAGGACATTCATGGCTCCGGTTTGTATTCTGTTAGTGTTGTTTCATACATCTTTATACATCGAGCTCACCTCAGTTTACCACTCATGGTACCAAAATTCTAACTAAAACTTTAAATTCTAATCTTATCTGGTGCCCTTTGTGAGAGATGAGAAATGCCACAGAGGAGCAGATGGGCTTTGAGAACAAATCCTGCTACTTTCATTGTATTTGATTTGGCAATGGGCACTTTTCCAGTCACACTAGGATCAAGCATAGGTTTGTTGCGGGCGCCTGGGTAGCTCACCTGGTAGAGCAGGCCCATATACAGAGGCCCTGTCCTCGATGCAGCAGCTCAGGGTTCTAGTCCGACCTGCGGCCATTTGCTGCATGTCTTCCCCCTCTCTCTCCCCACTTTCTTTACAGCTGTCCTGTCTATTAAAGGCTAAAATGCGCACACAAAAAAAATATAGGTTTGTTGTGTTATTACAATTTAAGATTACTGAATTTGAAGACATATGGAAGATTGGAAGAAACCTGCATCTTAACCATTGAGCATACATACATACAAAAAGCTCCATCAAATGTTTTGGACCTCAAAATGGTCATGGTTTTGCATAGTAGGGTAGTGCACTATACAGTATTCGGTTCATATCTACACTGATGTAAAGCAAAAAGGAGATTATGGAAAGAAAGAAGTCTCTTAAGACCAAACTTAGAATGAGTGAATATGAGCAATACAAGAAATATGATATAGGCTGGAGAAATTAAACCTATTGTAATGTAAATACACGTCACTGGTAATTTCAGGGAAAATCAACCTTAAAATACAACTCATGTATAATATTTATTGACTAAATCAGGATATTTTTTTAAAGCTCTGATGGTGTGTCAAAGTAGCCTACATATTGTTATTTGGGGATTTTTTTGGCTGATAAATAGGTGTTTCCTGAGAAAGGGAAATAAAAGTAACATTGTCATCAATAATATAAAAGTATTCAGTATTTTTCCACTGCAAGTGTATTACTGGTTTCATAGATTTCAAACAGCATTTAGACATAAGGAGATAAAAGGCTATTGCATTGTTTTCCAGGTTTATCATTTCCCTACACTTTCCTAGGACGTTTTCTGGAAAGAATCTAGTAGGCTACTAATTATAGGGAAATTAGCGATATTTTAAGACACTTATGTAGTTGGTTGTTGTGTTGAGTTTATAAGCAGTTGTTCATTTCTAGAGGAATTTCCTTGGGCAAAAAACTGGAGGACACCACTAACAATGAAAACTACTATTATAGGCTATACCCAGATAGCAAATAGTCATTGAAAAAATGTTAAATCAACATCCCGCTGTCAACGATAAAGTCATTGAATCAATGTCGAACTCTGATGTTGATTCTTCATCATTTTGCACCCTCCATTATCATTGAAACAACATTTAAAATCATACCGAGATCAACAGGATTTCAATGGTATTTCAATTACAATGGATATTGAAACAATGTTGAAATCCCAGCATATCAACGAAACTTCAATGGTATTTTAGTATACCACAGGTTTAATATGAAAAGGTCTAAATTAATATATTAAAAACAATATTATTAGGCTATTATAATCCTGCTTTATTGACAGCCAGGATGGGCTATGAGCAAAATATATATGGCAGACTAAGCCTTTAGGCTATAGCCTAGATTTTCTAGCACAAATGACACCCCATGCACTTAAAAAAATGAAACAATCGTTTTTATTGTATTTTTTCTTTTTTTTCTTTTAACGCGCTAACTCTTGCAATGTTGGTTGTCCAGCTCCTCCCGCCCGGTCTGGGGTGTAGCGCAGCCACTTCTGCACAGCTTGTGAGAATTCATAGGCATTTGCCGTACTCAGCCGTTGAGTCAGGGCATCTAAAATAGAAAACGAGCAAAAGTACATTTCAGTTTAACATTAGCAGTAGCCTAAGACTTCTGCCTGTGAAGGATATAAACTTGATAGTCTTTGTCTGTCTTTGCAATGCTTTACAACAGAATATGTTCAATATTGACATCATTGCCCTCGGCTCAACTGTTGATGGTAACAAGATCATACAAATACAATTTTCAGAAGCCTCAAACTATAATAATTTCACACTTACATCAAAATGAGTCCCTCAGGTTTCTCTCTGAAGGGTGCCATAAGCAGGGAGAACACACATGGGCGTGGATCACACTTTCCTCTCTGTTGTAGCCTACTTCACCAGGATGCAATCTTTCTCAAAAAAGACAAAAGAAAAAAGTAATTAAGGTCATGTGTCAACAACAACAACCCCAAAACAATAAGCCCAGCAGCTTTAATTAAAGGTGTATGGCTGTGCCACAACATGAAGGCTTACCTTAGTCTGATAGTTGAACATTTTATTGATGTGATTTTACAGTTACAGAGTGCAGCAAGACACTTTTTTTTTAGATCAATTTTTTTATTGGTTTTTATATTTTTACAACATACAGAACAAACAAATACAATTGAACAAGAACAAAAACCCTCTCCCACCCCCCACCATGGATGTATTGCCGTGGGGGGCAATACATCCATGCCTCTGCGGTCTCGAGGAAAACAAAACAAACAAATAAACAAAACAAAAACAAAATCACACCTTGCCTAGTCACTCTCTTCTAATTCTTGTGATGTTGCGGTAGAGTTTAGATTCTCTGCCCGAGCCCGAACTTGACCCGACCCGACCCGACCCATGGGCCGGGCCGATATTTTTTGCCGCTATCCTCGGGCTGGGCCCTTGATCAAGCATTTGTGTTTTTTTAATCATTACTTAATTAGCCTAATTCGGTGGGGAGAAAGTTATGTCTCTCCAGCTTCTCCCGTAGCTCTGGGTGTATGTCCTGCACTAACTTGAGTGTGAGGTAAACTGTGCTACATCATGTCTCTCACATCTGCAGCACTGTTGTCGGCCAGTGCGTCAGCATGCAGACCGTGGCGAAGGACAGTATTAATTAGGTGATCGAGACAAGAAAGTCTCCTATATGGTTCCAGGGCTTTGATTATGTTGCTGCCTTGATCAGTTACACACACTATTCGGCTGAGGGAGCTAGTGTCGAGTTTTCTTTTTACGTTTCTTCATTCGGATCCATTCCATTCTGAATAAACAAACAGCGCAGTTTAGCCTGCTTCGTCCTTGTTGCATTATTCATTAAGATAATTCTTTTATTATTTTTTTTGGGGCATTTTAAGGCCTTTATTTTCACAGGATAAATGAAGACATGAAAGGAGAGAGAGAGGGGGAATGACATGCAGCAAAGAGCTGCAGGTCGGAGTCGAACCCGCAGCGTCGAGGAGTAAACCTCTATAAATGTGCGCCTGCTCTACCAACTGAGCCAACCCGGCCACTATTAAGATAATTCTTAACAGATTTCTGTAGTCCAAACAACTTGGAATTGTAGTTGAGAACATCAATCATAACGGCCGACGTATTAAAAAATTCAGGTTTAAATCGGGCTCGGGCTCATAATTACAGTTAATGTGTCGGGCCGGGCCGGGCTTGGACACAACGTGCACGGGCTCGGGTAAGGTTGGGCTTGATTTTTTGGGCCCGATCTAAGCTCTATGTTGAGGTCATTAGGACTGATACTTGCTGCTGCGTTTTTCCATAGGTCTATAGTCGATGATTTGGCTTTGTTAATCCTTGCTGTAGAGAGCTCAAGCATTACTATGTCTAGAAAGTACGCCAACCACTGTTTTATACAAAGTGAGAGGGGGGTGGGGGGGGCTATCATTTTCTTGGTTGGGTTAGCCAAATTTTTTTCTGTCTCCCAAGCACGTGTAATTTTGAGTCGTCATTAAGTAACAAAACAATCGGGTCAGTAGGAATTCGACATCCTATCACATCAGATATTATTGATGTTGTTTTATTCCAGAACTCATGCACCTGTTCACACTCCCAGACCATGTGCAGGAAAGTTCCAGTTTGTTCAGGTTGACAACGTGCAATAGGGAGTAGGAATGACTTTAGAGACGTATCTCTTCTGAGGAGTCCAATGTGTCCTATGGCATATGTTGAAGTGGATATACTAGTGATTTGGCTTCTTGGAGCAGTAGAAAATGTTGTCCCAAACTGTCTCCCAATTAATTACGTTCCCCTCAGGGCTCAGCTCTCGCTCCCATTTCTTTACTATTGGGAGTTCTCCTATGGATACTTGCATCAGTTTAGCATAAATCTTGGACACTAATCCTCTCACAGGAAAATCAAACCATTTAATGATTGGGTGTGCCTCAAGACTGTTCCCCCATGGCACTCCATAACATTTTAGGGCTGACCTTAAGCAAAGATGAAAGAAGAAGGATGTCCTAGGGATCTCAAAGCTAGCTCTCAGGTCTTCAAAACTTAACATACCTTTCTCATTGAATAGCTGGTCTAAAGTATAAATACCTCTGTCACTCCACTGGTCACAAGCAAAGGGTTTGTTACCAGACATTAGGTGTGCATTGTGCCATATTGGGGTATTCAAATGCCACTTATTGGTGTATCGTAGGTGCTCCTCCACCTGTTTAAAGTTAGTCAATGTATTGGTGATAATAGGGCCATAGGCTAGCATACACTTTTTTGGGCACACACCTGCGAAGGCAAGGTCCTGCAGTCTTAGACTTCCAGTGAGGTTTTGCTCTATTTCTCTCCATGGGACTGTAGATGAAGGGTCCATTCACACTCTGAGGGCCCGTAGCTGAAAGGCTCTGTGATACATTTTAAGGTTGGGGAGGGCCAAGCCTCCCGTGGTTGTGGTACGCTGCAGGGTAGAGTATTTTAGTCTAGGTTGTTTATTATTCCAAATATACTGCCGAATTACGGTATCAAGTTTCTTCCAGAAATGTATTGGTGGGGGTAAGGGGATCATGGTACTAAGAAAATTCACACAAGGTACTATGATCATTTTAACAATAACAATCCTGGACCGTAGCGATGCTGGCAGTGCAGACCAACTGGCCAGATCCCTTTGAACACTACTTAATATAGTTTCATAGTTGTCCTGGACAACTCGCTGCAGCGATGCGTGTATGGTGATGCCCAAATATGTAATTTTGCTTTGGGTTGGTATTGTAACAGTAATGGCTGATGTCACCTGTCTGTTGTTAAACAGAAGAAGATTATATTTATTCCAATTGATTTTATATTATTACATGAAATAATCTGCGTATATTGTCTGCAGCGTGACGCTTTGGTATAAACCCTGATTGGTCGGGGTGGACTAACTTCTCAATAAAGTGTTCTAGGCGGAGTGCCAAGACTTTGGAATAAAGCTTAATATCAGTCCCAATGAGGCTGATGGGCCTGTAGTTTGAGCACTCCGTAAGATCTTTGCCCTTTTTGGGTATGACAGAAATTAGTGCAGTGTTGGTTTGTTGATAAAAAGTGCATATCTCTATGGATGAAGTTAATGCTTGTAAAATGGTAGGTCCTAGTATGTCAAAGTACTGTAGTAAAAGTTCTGATGAAGTTCCATCCAACCCCGGCGTTTTCCCTTTCTTAGCTGTTTTTAACACTGATTTAAGTTCCTCTAACGTTATAGGTTGACCCAGTTCTTCTGCCTCCTCTGGGTCAAGAAGAGGCAGGTTTAGTTCTTTCAGGAACTTTTGGCACTGTGTCGGATGACTCATACAACTTTGTATAAAAAGATTGGAAAGTGGCGGTGATATCTTTAGGATTCGTTGATACCTCGGTCCGTGCAGATGTTGTTGATAGCAGCTTTGGACTCATTTTGTTTTAATTTCAGAGCCAGCAATTTGCTTGGTTTACAACCATTAAAATAGTAATTTTGCCTCACTCTGTGCATTATGAATTCAGCTCTCCTTCTTAGCAAATCATTTAGCTCTGCTCGATTTGTGACTAAAAGAGTATGTGTAGATTTAGAAAAACATGTCTTTAGAGACTGCTCCAGGGATTTACAGCGTTCTTCCAAATCCGCAAACCTTGCCTCTCTTTTTCTCTTCAAATTGACCGCAAAGGAAGATGTGAAATCTCTAATAAATCCTTTAGTTGCTTGCCAAATGTACGCCGGGTCCGAAACTGAGTCAGTATTGATTGATATAAACTCAGCCAGCTTGGCTCTAAACTCTGTATAAAAAGCTGTGTTCTTGAGAAAGGAATTATTAAATTGCCACCTTCTAGATCTTTCTCCTAACATATCACAATGGAATGTGGTTATCAGTGCATTGTGATCAGACAGAATTGCTGGTTCTATTGCTATCGTGTTGAACATTGCCTTAAGCTCACTGGAGCACAAAAAATAATCAATGCGGGAGTGGGTGAGGTGGCGTGTGGAAAAGAAGGTGTAATCCTTGCTAGTAGGATTGTGCATCCTCCATATAGCTGTAAGATGGTGGGACTCCACAACTGTTTTAAACATGTCCGATATATGTTTTTGGGCTTTCATGTGATTGACCTCTGATCTATCCTGATTTAAATCTAGTACCGCATTCATGTCTCCCCCTATAATTAGTGAATAGTCATTGAGAGAAAGCAATTCATTGGTTAGGCGCGGGAAAAAACTTTCATCATATGTAGACGGTGCATATACTGAAACAAAGGCTATTTTCCTACTCCTTATCGTGGTATATATATATGATATCCTGCCAGATAGGTATTTAGCTTGTTTGATCGGTCTGTTTAGCCCCCTGATGTTAACTGAAAGGATTGAAAGCTCAGCCATCTTCAAAATTTACACGTATACATGTCTCGAGTACCCTACCGGAATTCGCTAATAAATTTGTAGCAAAGGGTGAGCTGTTAGATCTAAGCAAAGTGTGGTGAAAACATAAAAAAATAAAATAAATCCCCTAACCCTCCGAGACCGCAGACCTTCCCTCTCTTTAAGATACGTGGCCGCATCAAACGCAGCTCGCACAAAACTCCAGCTCAAAACTGCCCCTCCTGTCTAAAGTCACAGGTTAATTGAAACAGGTCTAGCGCTTTCCTATGTTAAACATGAACAATGTTACAAAAAACCTTAAAACTAGGTCCCAACCATCTATTAAGTTCTGAAATACTCACTGTGTGAGAAACAAACCAGCCATGTAAGAGTAGTAAATATAGATTATAAGATGAGTGTTCATCATGTTCTTTCAGTCTAATCAAATATTTCTTTACAACTTGGCTCCCAAACTCACATACTAAACTTAGCACAAAAAGTAAGGAAATTTGTGTTTGGTAGATTATTTCTCTGTGGTAACAATGCTTTTTTGGCAATAAATCTTATACCGTTGGAAAGCCTGTTTAGTTCCCTTTCAAATGGTGTCCCATTTGTAAAGAACATGCATTTGTGGGATGAGCAGCAGCGCTGAGTATGTGGGTTGCGCCCATGAAAACCCATGTGCCTATGTAAGGAGATAACATAGGCACAGGCTAATTATTGCTAACTAAAATGCTAGTTAACATTAGTAATTAAACTTAAACAGCTAATGTGAGTCAAAACTGCCTGCGAGCTTCTCCTGTACTATGGTAATTTCTCTACTGTGCAACAGTAAGTCGCGTAGTTATGACACAATCGTTAGCCTATTTTTAAAAAAGCGTCTGCTACGGAGCCATAATGTGAGATACAAGGTAATGGTACCTTTTATACAATGTTGTGTTTCTTTAGAAATAAACAATGGACAAATATAGTCTTTAAACGCTTCAGATGTAAACTTATTCGCTGTCAAAGTGGCGCCAAAATGAATGGCAGTCAATGGAATGCTAACAGGAGGTGATGGCTTGGTAGCATCAAAATGGCGCCATAGGAGCTACGTGTTCCGAGGAGAAGCTTGCCCCCTTGCTTGTTACTTCCAGCTTCTGATCTGGTTGCAGTTCCACTAGAGTTCCATATAGGAGGTGCTCACAGGCCAGTGCAGAATTAATGGGACTCTATGGAGCTATACCCCTTAAAATCATAGACTGTATATAAGAATGGACCAACAGATCCCGTTGCTCTGGACGGAGACCAGTGAAGGCCTTTAGAAGCACTTTTCTGGTGAGCGCTGAGCGTTACTGCGCAGCCTCCAACTGAGAGAGACGACGTAAATGTGACGTGAGTAACGTGTCTGAAAGTTGTAAGTCTTCTGGTAGCTGTGCCAAGAGAAATCTCAATCATTCCGAATCTTGCAGAGACGGAGAGCGTAGGTAAGGAGATAACATAGGCACAGGCTAATTATTGCTAACTAAAATGATAGTTAACATTAGTAATTACACTTAAACAGCTAATCTAAGTCCAAACTGCCTGCGAGCTTCTCCTGTACTATACGGTAATTCCTCTACTATGCGACAGTAAGTCGCGTGGTCATGACACAATCGTTAGCCTATTTTTACAAAAACGTATACTACGGAGCCATAACGTGAGGTACAAGGTAATGGAGCCTTTTATACATTGTCGTGTTTCTTTAGAAATAAACAATGGACAAATAAAGTCTTTAAACGCTTCAGATGTAAAGTTATTCGCGGTCAAAGTGACGTCAAAATGAATGGCAGTCAATGGAATGCTAACGTCGGGTGATCGCTTTGTAGCATCAAAATGGCACCATAGGAGGTTCGAGCTCTGAGGCGAAGCTTACCCCCTTGCTTAAAATCCACTTTTCTCAGGATATAATTTTTTGTCTAAAATGTCAATGACGTCATACACCTATACGGCCAGAGATACTGCTTTACGGTGAGCTCTGAGTCGCTTCCTTTTTTCTCTCGAGGCATCGACAACACAACTGACAGGTTAGGCTCTCCCTGTTAATACACGTGCTAGAAAGAGGTTTGCTAATGTTTTAAAGACCACGCCGAAATATTCACTCTGACTCTGATTCTGGTTCTGCTTCGGATGCCGTCAAGCGGGATCTCTGGTCGTAAACAGTCCTTCACCGACCAATCAGCATTCATTAGCAGAATGCTAGCGTGTTATGGGCAACAACGACTCAACCTGTAAGAAATCAAAAGGACATACTCGTTCATTCAACTTTCAACCTATAATCCAAGTTGAACTTGCAAAAACTACAATCAAATCTGACATTTCTCAATGAGAATCAGGCGAAAGAGACAAATTTAGCCGTCTAGCTCCATAGAGTCCCATTTATTTTGCACTGGACCGCGATCCCCCCCAGTCGAACTCTGGTGGAACTGCAACCAAATTCGGTACAATGGGGCTGAATAGGGAGTGGAACGGCTTTCCGTAGACGGGCTTTGGTAGAACTGATCAGGTAGTGTTGTAAACCGTCCTAAAACTGCGACAGAATAACTGCGCAGAATAATCCGTATGCGCAGAACGGATCTGACAGGCGGTACAACGGGATCTGTTGGTCCATTTCTTTTACCGTCTATGGTTCTGAGCAGCCCATGGATGTATTAAGAGAACGGAGCAGCCATGCGATCGTCAGTCACGTGATCTCCCATCTTTCAACTTTTAAAATGCCATAGAAAATGAATACACAGCAGACGCAATCACATAAATTACAAAAGTTGTAACCTTACCTGAAAATCGTCTTCCCCATTGTGTGTAGGTGATAGTCATCACTGTTGCCTTCAGCTGTGGCGCTCACTGACCGTGGTTTCCCTCTGCACCTGTAGCTACATGATGATGCAAAATTGCACAATACACGTAATGTTAGATTAACGTCACATTATCGTAACTTAGAACTCCGAAGCTAACATTAATGAACGTCTAACATGAGCTAATGTCTAATAATATCAGCGATGACTCAACCTATCTCTTCTAATATACATTCAAAAAACTTCCCACTGGACCGAAAAGCCCGTAGTCCGACAGCCCGTTATCCCAAAATCAAAAGCCCACCTTGTCTAACGTTATGTAACTTAATTTTTGCAGAAGAGCTGAGCTGTAGAAGTTAAATGCCAGCCGACATTACAAGTATTTCTTAAAGAACCATACAAAGTCAAACGTTATGATTACGCTATGATTTATACATTGTATTATGATTTATCTGTTAAATTTAGCAATATCTCAACGGAGTCTGGAAAGTCACTGGACTTACCGTGTTTTCGCAACAACGGGCATTCAAAGCAGTCGTGGTAACGTAATAGCCTAATACATCAAATGACTATTGCTGAAAAACGCCAAATACTAGTAAAGTATTATAATACCTATATGTTTCCACACACATTAAGGGTTTAGTGGCTAACAGTGGCACTGATCACCCCCTATACCTGGACGCTGTTTTGCGTTTTCCCACTGAGTGGCGCGCTTTGAATGAGCGCCGGGAGAAGCCGGCGACAGAGAGGGGCGGGCTTACACCTTTCAGTGGGAATCCTCGGTTCAAAAAGCTGCCAACGTCCCCTCGTCAGAGAGTGTGGGTCTGTTTCTGTTTTTACTGTGACTCGAGACGACAAAAACCGTACCGAAATATGCTCTCCATAAACGGGACACGGGTTTATTTTCGTTGACTTCTAGGACGTTTATGATTTTAACTGCGCTGAAGTTCGAGACAAACTAAAAAAAGAAGACACAAAACAGCAACAAGTCGTGCAGGTGGTAGCCTAGACCACACGTTGACCGGGGAACCAGATCACATCCAGACCTTCTCGTCTCACCTGAGCCCAACAAGAAAGATTCAAATGTCCGTAGAGAGTTATTCGGCGCTGGATGAGTCCTCTCTCCGAGCCTTGGTGAGTAGATGATGAGATGCTCTGAACTGAAGTTACATGCTGCTAATGAAAGTGGATCACTGTGGTGATACTGCTAACGTTACCTGCCTGGGGAAAGACAGGGGACTGTAAAATATAGCCTATCATTCAGCAGTCATATGTTTATCGTCATTCTATTGTTTGCATACATCATATGAAGTTGTATCAGACCGGTTAATTCCTTTATGGGGATGAAGTCTTATAAGGAAAATAAATGGAAATGTCTCATTATGCTGGTATATGTCTGTATTGTTACTACATAGGCTACTGTAGTGTACCATAACAGATTAATTTAAGGGTAGCAAACATGTTTAACCATAATACCGTTTTCATAATTTTTTGTCCAATCGCTCTGTGATAATTCACGTATGTCAGTTATATGAGAATACTGGCAGGTGGTATGCACACATACTGTATATGCTTCTTGTTGCTCTGTATGATAACTGATACATTGTTTTGTCACTTTCATATCAATGTTTGATTGCTGACAGAATCAGAACAAGACATTTGAAGAGGTCACCTTGGGTTTGAGGAGTTTAAATATGCATTTTTTTCACCATTATTTTGACATTTTTAATAGAATAATCAATCGACGAATTGAGAAAATAATAGGCAGGGGGATAATAAAAATAATTGTTAGTTGCAGATCTAATGAAGTGCGTGTCACTGTAAGAAGGCAGGTAAATGGTGAATTTCAAAGTGTTATCATTGCAGCTGTTGATGTAACAGACTTGTTTGGTGGTTTTGTGAGCGCAAACTAGATGGAAAAACCATAGGTTGATTAATCGTTTTGATAATCGCTTAACCGTGAAAGTAATTTATCAACCAAACATGCAAGGATTTGTTATATTATATTATTTAAAATTTTAAATCTCTAGGTTCTGGACTTGTGATTGGGGAAAAAAAATTCAATAAATAATCGACCTATCCACGAAGGAAAAAAAATATTCGTAGCCATAACTGACTCAAGTAAGCATTAATGTGTGATGACACATATCAGACATATCTTTATTACAAAACAGTGTGATAAAGTAATGTTCTTTTAGTAGGTGAGTCACAATAACATTCTACGTCTTGGTCGTTACTATAGTAGACATTATGTCACAAGTATGAGCAGCAAATCAGTATTGATGAAGTAAAACATGTAAAGACAGAAGACTTCCTGGTTCACAGTCACACAAGTCATGCCCTAATTATTTCCTGAGGCAGAGGAAGGTGAGACACCAGGCTGTCTGACATATATATGATGACACCTGTAACACAGACACATTTACAAGGATGCATGAGTCAGCCTGTTCCTGTTTAGACATATTACACTGGGTTTGTCTAAATCACAGTAATACATAATGCAACAGTTCGGTACATGAAACATATGTGCAATACCGTCCTTGGGTGTGTTTTTTTTTTTGAAATTCTGGAGTAATGACTACTACGAATATATAATGACCTGGAAGTTTGTCATTAAAGTAGGGGTAAATACAGTGACGTTTTTGACCACCTGCCGTATTAATCTAGGTACATGTGAATTTAACTCATTATTTTCACCACTTGCTTTCCCAAGACTGTGCCCTTTAAGAAGATGCCAATCTCCAAAAAAACATTTTGATTTCTGTTCATTATAGATCAGTAAACCTGACAAGAAAAGGCTGTTTACTTTGGAACAAGGCGGGGTATAAATATAATGTTTTCTTGACCTGCCTGAGACTATTTAAACTATTATTTACCTAAAGTCTGGCCAAGAGCTTTCTTCTCATTAATCTCTTAAAGCAGCTCTAGAGAACTTTTTCCGCTTCGGTCCCCCTACAGGTTGGAAGCGGAATTGTCCCATTATGTCTTATTCGAACTACAGATCCGCTACCCAATCTGGCAAACTTGCATAGTACGGTTATAGCCAGTAGAGAGCTGCGAGGCGAATGCAGAAGTGCTGTTCACCCTGTTACAAGTTGATGAACCACTGAAACGATTTTGGAAACATTATTTTAAGTTACAAAAAGTTCTCTAGTGTTGCTTTAAAGGTCAACCTTATTTATCACAAGTTACTATATTATAATAGTGAAAGAACAGGAGTATATCAAGGAAATATTTCTTTCAGTATAATAATTTACTTCAAACGAGAGCATTAGTTGCTTTGATGAGTAAATTTATGAGTTTATTTTTAGCGGGACAAAGCAGGAAAGAGGGAGTTTAAATGAATTTAAAGAAGGAAGGACTCACTGGTCACTACAGATTTTGGCAGTGGAAAGAATGAGGACATCTCAAGCTCTTTGCTGGACCACTTTAGTTTTCTAACACTGTTGTAGATTTATATTTAATAGAGCTGAGCTTCAAATGTATGTATGTATGTATGTGAGTCGGAGGACTCCCTTCCACTTTTTATCTCAGTAATATTTTATTTCTAATACAATTTATTAGAAAAAAATCGAGCTGTGTCTGAATCTTCTCGTGTGGCCTGTATCCTGCGAGAGCTCGCTGTAAAAATGTCTGCATTGTCTAAAGAGAGCTGCAGCCGCAGAATAAAACGAGTATCAAGCGGACGTTGAAATTCATGGGGTTTATTTTCATCTGATGCTAACCCATTACTGAGCTAGATCTCTTCTTAGCAATAGATTCATGGAGCTGAATCCCTCCCTCACATGTGACCATAAGGTTACCAAGATCCCACATTTTCACTGATGATGTTTGCGGTGACTCGAGTGTCAGGGTTTTCCACAGTGAACTCAAAGGAAACAAACTCTGATTAAACTTGTTGCTCAGACGAGAAGTTCATATGAGGATGTGATGGAATTTAAATTCAGCTCCTCAGAGACATGAATGGAGCCTTTTGTGTTTAGTTTTTATTAAATCTAGTCATTGTGGAAGAGCTGGTAAATTAAGAATAGTTTTTTAGGACTCTAGTAAAAGATGATGGACATTCAGAGATGCCCAGGCTTAATTAAACTGTTAATAAAGCTGAGTGGAGGAGCTTCTACTAAACAACAGTTGGATAACGAACACAAACTCCAGGCCTGTGTTGCACTTAATGAACTAAACAGTCAGAAGGTCATATGGCAGCCTCTCTAATCCCTTCTCTACACTTCTATTCGAAGCCCAGGCTGCCTTTTATATTGCTCATTTAATCCCCTCCATGGCAACCAGGAAAAGCATTTTTCTTTTCTCTTGGCCACCACAATTATTTAAATATCCACAAAAATAATCAGTTGGTGTCCCACTTTCTTTTGGAGAGGATGTTTGTTTCGGGTCATCTGTCTGAATGGTGCTTAAGATCTGCGGACACAGAAAGACAAAAGCTGCTGAGGCCAATCAGAGAAAAGCTCTTTCTAACCAAACCACTCCAGCCACTGTCACTTAAAAATAGATTTTATCAGCGGAGTGATTGCCAGCTCGGAGGGTGATGATTATCAGTTGTTACAGCCCTGAGTCTTCTGTGTGGCAATAGCTTCCTGTGTGCATGTGACAAACCTGTAGGTCGAGCCATGTCTACAGGCGCCTCTTGTTGTGGCACCTGTTCACCTGCCTACTTAGCTAAGAATAAGGTTTGATTTAAGCATCTGTCATCCCCACTAATTATCTGAAATCCCCTCAGCTGCACTGCATCATTGGAAGAATGCAGGAAAAGTCCAAATGTGACATACAAGCTTAGAAACGTCAATATGTGCATGAAATGTTATTATTGTCTTTTACAGTTTGTGGTCTGCTTATGCCTGTCTGCCTTTTCATTTTCTGAATTGGCATGACTGCTTGCGGACATTTCCGTCAGTGGCGTCCGCTGGGCTGATTTCACATGCTGGATGTCTCGCATAATGATTTGTAACTTGTCTTGCGAGCCCTGTGACCGTCCTTTCTCCCTGGTGAGCAAGAAGCATTCACACATGTTTAAAATAGGGCAATTTCACTCTGTGGTCTGGCCCCAGTGATATATGGGACCCCTGGGCCTTCGTTTTATGGCTCTCTGGACCCTTTGTGCGTTGACAAGGGCTCAACGGTTACAGTCTGAGAGGAAGAATGGGTTTGTTTTGTGGGCTCTCAGTGAAGTCCCTGGTTCTCCCACCCCCCGGAGACATGGTCCAAAATGTCAGACTCATCATCAGGAAAGAATAAATCGAAAGAATTATGCCACATTATATAACTTGAGACATTTTTAGATTTTTTAGTTGCCACTTACACTTGAAGCAGGAGCTGTATTTGTTTAAAAATGTCTTCTTTATTTTAAATTGGGCCCTATAATGATAATTGAACTTAAAAAAAAAGCAATTGTTTTTTGTGACTGAAAAAAACAATTGCTTTTTTTTAGGCAAAAGTGCCAAACCTTTGCTGGCTTCAACTTCTAAAGTGTGAAGATTTGAGACTTCCTTTTGGCATACATGATAGTAAACTTAATGTAGTTGGGGCAGTTTGTCAGACCAAACAGAACATTTGAAAATGTTATTTTGGGCTGAGGGAAATGTTAACAGGCCCTAAAGTTAAATTTCAAGAGAAGTCATACATTGCAGTAGCATGACTATGCAAGACCTGAGTCTTGTCAACAATGATGAAAACCATTTCTCTGCCTTCAAAGAGGCTGCAGAGTGTTTCGGATACAAGCTGTTGCATGCAACAGATCTTCCTTTGAATACAGCTCCCTCACTCTTTACTACACACAAAAGAAAAAAGTCTGGAGAGTTTTATGCTCCTGACCCTTGATAACACCTGCTGCTTCTGGGTTTATGGTGGCAGTTGGTGAACATAACTGCCTTTGACCTCAGTGGATGTTTACAGGGTGTTTCTCTCCCCTGAAAAAAAAGTAATTCAGGCGTAACTACAAGCACAGCGTTCACAGTGCACACCTGATTTCTTTCTGCTGAGTCTGTCATCATTCTCACAGGTATTTACGCCCTTCATATTCCCACAAAGCATTTCCTGTATGATTATGTTTCAAAGGTGTCAGCGAGGAGGTAAGAAAGAAATGGGCCGTGAACAATTCACCATTCAGAGCAGTTTTTCCTTCTAAACTGACATAGTACGACTTATCTACGCTGTTGCAGTGACAGTACTGAGTCTATCACAACAACAAGAGCAGTTTAGATACAGCCTGCAGACTACAGTCTCTGACAGTGAATATCCAAAACACGGCCACTGGGAGCAAAGAGATAAGAAGTCACTTGTTTGTTTGATTAAACAGGAAACTTTTGTTACTGGATAGTGCTATAAATAGCCAGCAATGGTTGGCTCTGAAAGGATGAGAAAAGAAAAGCAATGAACTTTGAGATGATGTGCATATCCTCCAAAGTCTATTTTTGGTCTGTGGCCTTTAAGTAGCTTGTTACTCTGGAACAATAATTCTGACAAGTGGAGCACGCGTTCAGATGTATTTCAGCAAACATTTGCTCCATGTTTAAGGTTGAAATTGAGTTCAGTGTGTCATATTTCCTTACTTGCTATTGTTATTTCATTTTTAAATATATGATACTTTGGAAACATAAGCTGGCATTTGAATATGAGGAGCAGTATTTCATTAATAAACAGGATACCAGGCGCTGTTTTGTCATTTTAAAAAGTCATAAAAGAATAATGTGGCAGTTTAACACTTAGTAAAACAAACAAACCTTACATAGGTTGATACGGCTTGTGTCAGCGCAGTAACGTGATTACATTCTGACAGTAAGTGAATGAAATGAACAGTTTGTGACTGTTTATGAGTGTTTCAAGGTGTAAACCGTATTTGTTACTGCTTGTGCTCCTTGTCTATAAAGTATGCCGTCCTGTAGTGAGGGAATACATTGAAAATATCACATTTTTTATAATAGAGAGTTGAACAAATGTGCTAACACCCCCTTAGGCCAATGAGATGCCTAATTCCCTGCAGTTTTCTGGAAATTGATTAATTAAAGATCAAACATGTTGTGCATGACAAAGATGACCACGTACAAAGGTAACGCCTCCTATAGGCCGCTCACTATCATTTTAATGATGCTATGACTTTATTGGCTTATTTCTATGTATTTTGGCACATTACCACCTCCGACTGTAGATCAATGGAATAGCAGCAGGATGTGAATCGCATCGCCCCTGTGCACGTCAAAACGCAGTCAGTGATAAGATATTGCGCATGATGGAGAAACAGCAGAACCAGCCTGTAGTTATTGAGGGAGGCCAAAGAGTTGCAGCTTGAAAAAAGGGAGGTGACAGCAGCTGCTACTACTGTAGAAAAGTGACCTCAATCATATTATATGTGCAGCATACACTCAATAAATGAATACAGTATTGTCACAATGCTAAGCTAACCTGGGCTCGTATATCAAAGAAACAGTGCTTCTAAAGGCTAACCTAGCTCGTAACGTATATAGTATATTGGTCTCCTCTCCCTGCACCTAAGAGGTGTTGTGCTGTGTTAAACTGACTCACCCAGCCGCTGTTTCAATTCGTGCTCCGGAGCCCGGCCTGCTTGCTTTGGTGACCACGCCGTCTTGAGCGACCTCTGCTCCGGGTCTGCTTTCCAGCGTCCTCCGTCGGCGTCTGGACTCTGTGAACCCGCTCTCCGTGTTGTAGTTCAGGTTTATAGACCTAGACTGATATCATAACAGTATATAATGCCTTGATAAATGGGGGTTTATCAAGGTTTATTAAACAAGGGGTGGGCCAATTTTTGTGGGCATCAGATATAGACCAGACTGTCAGAGCTGCTCTGGTATTTTCATCTGTGTGGTAAGTGATCCAGCAGAAAGGGTGTCTATCACTGAGCTCCATCTGTCTGGATTGTCATAATGCCATAAGCAACAGGTCTGGATAAGGGATTGAAGGTGGTCTCTTTCACTACCACCAGGCGTCTCTGGCTAGAGAAATCACTGCTAGAGTTTGAATGCTTTAGCTGCTCAGTTTTTTAGTGACACTCAAAGCTGCTGTTTTCCAGGTGTTTTACACTCAAAACAAACACTTACCAGTTACGTACAATCAGCATTGTCGCTGCTGTTTCAGTGGTCTCCATGCTTATCTATAATGTCCTAATGTGAGCATACTTCCTTCACTCATCAGGATTTAAAGATCAAATTGAAGATTCTGTGTGTTTAATTTGTGCAAAAGTATGGCACTTTAACCTGAAACTTTGTTAATGTCCACTTTTGAAGAGATGCTATTAAAATGCCTTTGCTGTTCATCACCCATTTGCTTTGGCCAAACACAGATTCTCACTTGTAAGATGCCATAATGTAGTTGGGCTTCAGTACAGTTTTTTACAGTCTTTAGTCTTTACATTGGAATAAAGGCGTGGCTCTGCTTTATAGAGTACAAAATAGCACACAGGAAATGGCATGCAGCACTCTGCAGGATCAAAAATGTTTTGGGTTTACTGCCAAGTCACATACTGAATTAAACCAATAAAAAAAGATACATGTGTCACATTTCACAATCTTAGGAAAGGATGGCACTTTTTACATGGGAAATAAAACAGATGAAAGAGAAATAGATAAAGAGAGAGATAGAGAGAGAAATGTAGAAGCACTGGTTTTGGCCTTTTCTATATTGAGTCCGGAAAGAGCCATTTCCTGAGATCTACTAGAATTCGTCCAGCGGATGTTGATGTTTTGCTTTCCAGACCACTGTTGTTAATGTTGTGGCATTCTTGAGATAATAACAGCTGATCTGTTAACATTTGTTTGGTTTTGTCTGTCGGTGTGCGACTCTCACTCCCATTGTAATAGGTACTGTGGAGTCAGCATGGCTGGCTCATATGGATCTATTAAAACAAACGTTTGTACTCTGCAGCCTCCCAGAGTGCTTTAAACCCCTCCTGTTTCTTCCTGCGGGACATCACTCTCACCTCTAGGTCTTTCCTCATTAAACTAAAGGAGACGGTCAAGCAGAGCTTCGGTTTGGCCAGTGGCATCCCATATTTGGAAAAGATTCATCATGTTCTAGCTGCTGTTGTGTCCTGGCTCTGCTCACAGCACAAGGCTGGCTGAAGTGCAGGATCCAATGCAGTCTTTCTTTAGTTATGAAGGCTCCTTCCGGCTGAAATATGTCATTCTGTATCAGATCTTCTCCTTATGGCTATCGAG
Organism: Sander lucioperca; assembly: GCF_008315115.2. NCBI lineage: Eukaryota > Metazoa > Chordata > Actinopteri > Perciformes > Percidae > Sander > Sander lucioperca. The sequence goes on from NC_050174.1 coordinate 13,074,077, forward strand.
GATATTAACAAACTGTGGACAGCTCCCTTCCTCTCTGTGTTTCCTATTATTAGGTATGATGAGTCAAAACCTTACACAAAGAAGCTGTGAAAAGAAAAGATCCTGCTTTGGTGGAAAATAGGTTTTGGTGTGTTTTGTGGAGCAAGCTCAACTTGGAGAACCAATGCACCAGTTGCAATACAAAAATCTACACAACATTGTCAAACAAACTCAACATTTGACCCAAGAGGTGAGAGTGAAATGCCCACAAACAAACAACTGTTGTCAAAGTGAATGGATGCTCAAGTAATGTTCACACTTGGTCTGCATGTACTGTGTAGGTTTTAATAATGTATTGTACAGGACTGGCAGTTCCTAGCAGAATAATGAGACAGCTTCTTTTTGCCTATTTTGGCCAATACGAAACCCTTTTTGATCAGGCCAGCTCCTGGGGCCAAGTTGTCCCGACTGTCTCTGATCTGGATCACTCTCAGTGACCTGATCTGCAGCTCTGAAGCGAGACACATTCAGAGGGGACAAAGTGTGTGTGTGGACAGCTGAAATTGGCCAAAACCTCTTACGGAGGCAGCTGATCCAGCAATTTGTTCTTCTGTGGACGATTATAAGAGAGTAGTTAGATATGCAACAATGCGGCAAAATTGGAAATTACTTTGAGGTCCTGCAAAAAGCTGAAAGATCAATATTTTGCAGATAAGATCAGAGCATTGACCCCATGTGCACAATCAAGTGTGCACTTATTATCCATAAGCGTGTGGAGTCCACTGCACTAAATGTAAGCCTACTATGAGCATGATTCAGAACCATGCACATGAGTGAGTTCAGATCTGTCTTCAGTGCATCATTACAGTCTTACAGGACATAGTTGATGCCTGTACCCCCCTTTGACCCACATGCATTCCTCCATGCGTCCGTTCTTTATGCCTGCTACCTCAAGTGTAAACGGGACACTGTTTTCCCAGGTCTGCTCTGGGCCTCTGTCCTACCATCTAGCCTAGTTATTAATAAAGGTTAAGCCTTCCCATATGTGCAGCCGCACTCACAAAGAGCACATTGCCACGTGCAGTGATCTTTCTTTCTTCCTGGCTTGTATATTTCACAGGTACTCCCTCTCTTTTTTGAGACAATGAAGGCTCAGTGTGCACTGTAGCACAATGAGTTTTAACCTTGAATCTGGTTCGTTTCTTTGTTAATTTTTTAGCCGAGAGGTGACTGAAACTCCCTCCTCTGACAAACTAGGAGTCCCATGCCTTGCAGGTCTCTCATGTATCCTGATTATATTCCCATTTTTGAGTGGGTGTGGTGTGCCGGCCTACTGTATGCATGCACTTTTTTTTTTCCTGAGGCGGTAAGAAATTATTTATAGGCTTCCACCTGATTCCGATTGGAGTTTTGCCCCAAAGCAAGGCAATAAAGAGATTTAAGGGTGATAGAAATATTTTTGAACTTTCTCACCCTTTCAGTCTTACTCAATTGTTTTTATTTGTGTCTGTCTCAATGTCTGTACCAGTCCGGCTTCCTCAGTGGCAGCTGGTAATCCACTTCAGCTCTGCTACCAGGAGTGTCCCGTGTGTCCTTATAAGGGCAAACTCACTTGTGGGTTTGACACAAGTGAGTTTAAAGCACTGATCCGGTCTGCTGCCTGGCTACACTCTAACCTTCAGCCTGCTCTGGAAATTATTACTGTAGCTCATTTCATGCACAAACACCTACCCCCTACCTCTCAGTCATACCCATGCACGTGGACTTGCGCGTGTGCAGAAAGTATACATACTCCTTTGTGTCAGGGAATTTGACACGTCATGGTTTAAGTAGAAAGTGTTAAGTACAAAAACAGCAAATGAGACAAGCACATGCACACCCACCGGGAGTCAAAAGGTCGGGCTGAGGGGTCGTTGTGCTCCCAGAGGGGGGTGTGTGTGTGTGTGTGTGTGTGTGTGTGTGTGTGTGTGTGTGTGTGTGTGTGTGTGTGTGCTGTTGACCTGACCTTTGTAAACCACAGCACGCAACACAACTGCAGAGACACGCACAGCATGCCTGGGTATTCAAAATCTATACCAAAATTATACCTTTTTCTGTACCTGTTTTTGTGGTATATACATGTTTTCCGACAAAATACACACAGCTGTAGAAGAAACAAAAATACAGTGACACTGAAATTGTAGCAATACAGGCAAAATATGATTCAAATACAAAAAATATCTGTAATAAATAAACAGGACTAAAAAACTGACTGCTCTCAATGCCAGCTTCTACCCTATAAGTATATATTATAGTACAATATACTGTATATTATATGTAGGGCTGTTCCTCTTAGTTGATTAGTCGACTAATCGGTCGTTTTGGTCTTAGTCAACTTAGATTTCTTTAGTCGATTAGTCATGTTTTATGCTTTTTTTATGCTGAATGACTTATTTCCAAGAAACGTACGAGCACATCTCTGGCAAACACAAGAATTAAAGTGGTGCTTTTGCATGACTCTTTGCGGAGAAACTCAGATTTACAGATCTGTCGATTAAATCAACTAATCGATTAGTCGATACAATTGAATGAGTGTTAGTCGACTAAGAATTTCTTCAGTCGAGCACAGCCCTAATTATATGTACTACCCTTCAGCCCAGTGTACAGAGACATCTAATGTTTCAGTTGCTATTGATAAATGTTCTAATAAATGGAGTAGAATAAAGGGGTGTAATCAAGACAAATCTGAACTTGTAAACCATTTCTTTCTATTTTCACAGTAATTTAGCGGAGTGGTCTGACTTGTTTCACTTCCACAGGTTTAACATAATTCCATTTCAGTGCTGCACCCACAAGTAGTTGTAACAGCGTGTGCGCTTAGCTCAGCTATTGACGGCAGACCCACTAAATAGTAGCTCAGTATATTTTAGCCACCTAAAGAACCTTGAGATCTTGCCATATTTGACCACTTCTGAGGCTATTTCCATGTGTGTCACAATAAATTAAACCAGCCTCACAAACTCAAAAATCACATTTAAATCTGTTTCATGTTTAGCAGATGAGTTCAGAGGGTGTTCCTGTCCTAAGGAGTGTGTCACCAGCTGGTCGGGATTACTGCTAAACCATGAACTCTCTAATTGGCTGTGATTGATTGAGCTGCTTCAGTCGAATGTCTTTGGATAGGTTTGAGGTTTTTTAAAGCATAGAAAGCTGCTGCACAGGCAGGAAATGACCAACAGTACAAGCCTTTGCAGGCCCGCTTGTGAAACATTAAAACGTTTTTATGTACCTTGCTCCTCACCACAGTATGATTCCTGCCAAATAAGGTAATAATTTTCTGGTTTATGTCAGTGAGTAAAAATAGTTGGGAAGACACATCTGGAAGCATTGCCTTGAAGAAGTTGCCCCAGTTTGTACAGGGTTGTCTTTTCTCTCCCCACCCTGTCAGTCATAACCACCTCCTCCATCCTGTTCCTAACATTGTATATCACCGGCTGAGTGCCGAGGCCAACAGGTATGACAGCAACTTCCTCAGATCGGGTGATGATACCTCAGTTTGTACAGCAGACCAGACTGTAACATGACTTTCCTCCCGCCATCATTAAAGGTGCCAACAGCTCGGTGACGTCTCAACATATTTGTGTGTGTCCTATTTGTTATGTGTTATTTCTGACTCATACGTCTGTTAGCAGTAGAAGCATGAAAAGCTTTCTGTCTGGGTATAACGGCTGCTCTCTTGGTCACAGTGTTGTTGTTTTGAGCCACAGTGACAGTTGGTTACCCAGAGGTCTGTGGCTTGGTTTGAAAATGGCCAATCGGGACGGTCAATGGTGTAAGGTGCTGTCACTGTGTAACTGCATTGATTTTTTTCCTCCCCCTCTCCACTCCCACTGACACAGTTGACTCTTTGTGAAGACCACTGTCATGTGGAGGTTTTGTCAAATGGACTCTGTTTCTTAACGAGTCTGTGTTTCTGTCTCTGGTACTTTTAACGGTCATGCTGTTTTCCTTGGCAGGCACCCAAGTTCAAGGTGTGTTTTATAAGCTTGGGTTACACCCACTCATTACCTTCCTGTGCAGGGAAGTTATTGGTTGACTTTTACTTTCCTCTTTTCAAATACGTAAAGGAAAAGTCAGTTTCAGCTGCTGGATTTGTGCCAATTGAATTTAATGTACAAATGTTGCAACCAATCCAAACTGACTTGACATGCAGCCATCTGTGCACCCATTGGTCCATTTAAAACTTCTTAGAGCAGGTTAAAGTCAAAGTGCTGACGTGCACATGGATTGTTTTTCATCTCCCCCTTTCATCACATCATGGTTTTGATTCCCCTCCCTGTGCTTCTATTTAAAAAAGATTACTGGAACTGATTTGGACAGTTCTGCAGTTTATCACATGCTCTGATTTTAGGAGTCGTCCTTGTCTTATGTGATTTTGCTTTATGTTTAAACTGATATGCACAGAAAAAAAGGCCCAAATGCAGCCTGTTTTGAAATGTTAAGCAGAAGTTATTGTTTTAGAGTAGAGGCCCAGCCCTAAGGCTGTTCTGTTATATCTCAGTAATGAGTAAATAAATCAGTCAGTCCTAAAACTTGGCAGCGTCTACTGGCTGTATAATCACATTATGACATTTATTCAGCAGTAAGCTTGACAGTGTGGTAACAGACTGCTCCCTCGAGTGTTTGGTTAGTGTGTGTGTGTGTGTGTGTTTGTGTGTGGTGTGAGAGAGACACTAGACAATGATAGAAATGAGCAAGTGTGTTCTCATTTCCTCTCTTGAACTCTGACAGTCCTGGTTACTGCTGGGTTGGACCCAGCTCCAGTTCCTGATGGTCAGATTTCACTACCATCTCTTTCCTTGTGAGTCAGCAGGAATGTGAGGAATGACCTGTACAAGGCCTGGCCCTTTCCCACCCAGCTCTCATCTGCCCATTTTTAGGCATTCCCGAGTCCAGCTTAATTTTTCTCTTTTTCACTTTGTCATCCTTTCTCCCTGTCAACCACTTTACTTTCCCCCCTTAGCGTTTTCCTCCTTCCTCAAAAGCTTTCTTCCTGCCTTTTCTGAGCACTTTCTCCTCTTACACATTATTTTCAGTCACTTCAGCACTTTAAATTTCCACAAATTATAGTATATAGGAGAGCCCCTCTGTGCTTGTGTTAGCTCGGCTGCATATTTTGTCAAACCACAGCGAGACCACAAAACCACTGGCCCTCTTCATCTCTTGTAAGACATCCACCCCACCTTCTTCCTCCTCCATGCCCAGCAGGGGGGGGGGCACATCAACCCCCTTTTCAACCCAGCAGGGTGCAAGGCTTAGCTGTACAACCACATTAAGCTCCCTGTTGTAGCAACCTGTTGGCATACAAAGGTTTGTGTGTCGACTGCAGGTTTTAACTGGTGCAGTAGGAAGCCTTGAAGTGTGTGTTTGTGCGCGAAGTGTATTAGAAAAGCCTGCCAGAGGAGCAGGAGCTGCTCATCTCTGCATGTGTTGACAGGTTCCCGCTGTCAACCGAAAGACAGATCTGTCTCTCATATGACAATAGAGGGCTCCCTCCACCCTCCCATGCTTGCGGCGGTCGCTAACATGAAAGCATCCAGCTCGCTGACTGGTGTGTCTGTCTGCAGGCGTGCTTTTATACACACACTCTCACACCTTAATTACTCCTCTTTCACTCAAAAAATAAATCCTTAAGCTAATAGCCACTTGGAACAATGAAATGGCTCTGTAAGAGTTTTAAGTGAGCCACTTCAACATCTGAGTCTCTGGGGCCTCCTGCAGCCTGGCTACTGTTCAACCAAGAAGAATTACAGCCACAGAAGAAGACACCTGGGCGATAGGTCGACCCGGAGAACTGAACACACTTCTTTCTTATAGCCAAGCACCAGCTGTTGCCATGCCTGTTTCTCATCCTCTGCTCCTTGCTCAGGTGGTTCTGTCTTTTCACATTAGTGAAGTCAGATCACTAAACATAAGCCGCTTATCGGCCCTGCTGACCCTGTAACTCCCTATCACACATCTAAAACTAAGCCAGGGCCGTTTAGTCTAATACTGTCTGCATGTCACACACCTGAATGATACTTGTTTATTATCTGTCAGCTATGACTCTGGTTAGGCTGCAGTTTTTAACAAAACTAAAACTTTACAGCTATGAACTGAGGCACAGCATGGCTTTGATGTCAATGAAAATGCTAACTTGCCGATCAACCACAAATGTCAACCTGCTGTTGGTGCTAGAGTAAAAGTCAGGGGATTACAAAAGTCAGTAGGAATCATCCTCTGGGGACCATTAATGTACAAAATTTCATGGAAGTCCATTTAGGCGTTGTTATATTTCAGTCAACTGACAGACCAACATTGCTATTCCAAGCAAGCTGCTGCTACTACGGCTAAAAAATGTTCACAAAATGTTTCAGTATACTCTGGCTGGACATCTGTGTGTTCAGGCAGATTGGCTCACAGTCTGTCTCTTCTTGTAAACAAATGCGTTATTGTCCTAGCTTGACAACATTAATTACAGAGGGCAAGAGACGGCGACTGAAGGAACTTGGAGCTACGACTCTACGGTATGAGCCGTGCAGTTCTGCTTATTCACTGCCCTGTACTTAACACTGAGAACAAGCCTGTGACCCTATACTGTAGCGCTGGATTCCTAAATAACTGTATGGCCGTTTCCTGACCATGCTTCTGTGGTGTGCTCACTCATAGATGCAAATATAAGAATGACAAGTGGCTGATCTTTGCAAGCTAAGTGTTTGGCGTCCTTTGTGGCATCCTATTTTGCAAACTATTAGGGGTGCACGATTCGGAAAATGTAACAATTCGATTCATTATCGATTTTTAGGCTCAAGATTCGATTCAAAATCGATTTTCGATTCAAAAACGATTCTCGATTAAAAAAACAATTCACAGTATGTAAAGTTACTTTTCCCATGTGATTGCAGTAGACATACAATTTAAAAGAAAAGAAACAACAAATTAAATGTAGTTTGATATTACTTTATATGTTTTCATACAAATATAAAAACTTTTGCAACTAAAAACTGCAACGTGCCAAGCTTTGGCCACCTTTCAAATACATTTAATTCAAGTATAAAATAAAACTGTTAAATAAAAAGAGCTTTTTGGTCAGAGTTCGGTGGGAGTTTAGAGCATTGAATGAGAGCGCGTTGGTTGACTGGCATGTTAGGTACTTTAGGTTGTTGTTCGTCCACATCTTTAATGTTGATCTCTGGGTGATGGCGTACCATGTGAGTTCTCAAGTTTGTGGTGTTTCCAAAATACTTAACTTTCGCTTTGCAAAGCCTGCATATAGCATGATTCCTATCAAGTTCCGTCTTCCCCTCAAGGTTATAAAAGCCGAAATGTGCCCAAACTCTCGCCTTCAATGAGGATGGAGCAGGTTGAATAATTCTTTCTGTGAGGTTTGCCATTGTTTGCACCGACTAAACTACTTCTGCTGCACTCATTCTTCTTTTGATTATAGCAAGAGTAGCGTAAATTCGACGCAGTGCCATCTATGGGAATGGCGAGCTAAACTCATTTAAGGACAATAGTATACACGGCAGTACAAAACGAAAAAACTAAAAAAATATGATTCGATTTTTGGAGTTCTATGAATGGATTTTGAATCGGTAGAGCTTGAATCGCGATACGAATGTGAATCGATTTTATTGCACACCCCTACAAACTATCAAAACATATTTGTCTTCATGCTCTCTTTTTGTTTGTCTTTTTCTGCTGTACTTGCAGCTGGATGGAACCGTGGATCTGGACGAGAGGCGCCTCATCCGTTCAGCCATCCGGGAGTTAAGGAGAAGGGAGATCGAGGACATGGAGGCCGCTCTGGCCAGCAAGAGATTTCGACCCACACGCCTCAAACAGCAGGAGGACAAGGAGAACCAGCACAGGTAAGACCACACACACAATGCACAAAGAGACCTGTCCAAATTGCACCAGTCCAGGTGAACTGGAGATGCTGAGAAAACACTCACAAAACCCAGATGCAGCATTCCTCAACTCAAGTGGGAAAAGAGAAAAGTCTGGAAAAGTCATGTCAGGAAATCATAGGGGACAGAATACTGCAACCACAGTAAATTTTCCATTGTGTAAGCTCATTTCACTGTAAATACTTTCACTTTTAAAAATGTGTCCTTATGTCACATTACATCTCATGAGAGTCAGATTGAAGTAGTTTTCTCAGCTCATTTGTTTGTCTTTATTGCTTTAGTCAGAGAATACTCAGTGATTTCCAGTTCAGAAACAAACAATGCATCATTCAGTTGAGGATAACTCAACTCGAATTCCACCTTGCCATTTTGTCAATAAACACATTTTCTGCTGGCAAACTGAATGAGAAACAGGACAAACAGGCTTTCATTTATTAAAGATCATCCCAGTGTTCCTGTAAACATTGTGATTATCTGTATTTTAAAGAGGCTTAGTGGAATATAAGTCTTCATCAAACCTCATGTTACTTTTATTAAAAAATAATATTTTAGAGGTGACTTATGTAATTTAGGTGATCAATGCAGGTTTTTGTCTGACGATCTTGACCCTACATAGCTCCTCCTAAGCCATCATATATTTGACCCAAAAAAATTACAATCACAAAAGTCAAATAGTATGGGAACATAAAGCTTTGATGGTCTGAAGTTCATTCTCTATGTGGATGAGGTGAGCTTTGCATGTCAGGATGGACTGAATCTTGTAACAGGGGGCTGTTGCTGACTGGTAATGTCTGAATTGGAGCACAGCGATGATTTAACACTATTGGTTGTGAAGAGGATACTCAGCCTTCTGCTGTCGTTTTCTTTCTCTGTCACTGGATACAATTAAGACCAGTGGCCGGGCCTAATCATTTCCATTCACTGCTGCTCTCAGAAGTCTTGGATTACAATAACAAAGCCTCACTCAAGCTGCTAGAATAAGCATACCTACCGAAGCAAATGCACACACGTGTTAAGACACACACATATACACACCTACACACACACACACACACACACACACACACACACACACACACACACACACGAAACCCGTCTGAAAGTTGCATTATCCCATACCTCTCATTGGTGGAATGTGAAATATTTCACTCTGACGTGCCACACATCCTTTAATACCAACGACTGGAGGGAGGAGAAGATAATAAGAGAACTGGAGGAGCGTATGAGTAATAGAAACCAACATAAAAGTGAGCAGTAAAACGGGTAAATATGAGGCTGAAAAGAGGGGGGGAGCCTATTTTAGACACTCTGTGTCATTGCTGTCAAATCTGTTTTGCCAGAGTATCACATTTTCCACGGTAGATTTGTGATTGTTCCCCTGATGGGCCAATAAAACTGTGTGTTATCTTGGAATTGTTTTCTGCTGCCTTTCACATGCACAGAGAGGCCTCAGGATAGAGTCAGTGAAGCACACCATTTGTATTTGAATATTTTAACATACTATGATTTCCCAGTTTGTCGCTTGCTGCATGAGCACAAGTTGACTTTAAGTCATAATGACCACCTATAACCACTTCACTGTCTCTCCTTCTCAGGTCAGAATCCAGCGCCAACTTGGACATCCTGTCACGAAAACTGCAATCAATCCAGGACATTGATGAGCTCACAAAAATGGTGGGTATTAACGAGCAGAATATCATGAAAAATGGTGACACTACATGCTTGTCGTGTGCACACTGATATTTTGTGTGTGTGTGTGTGTGTGTGTGTGTGTTTGCGCGAAGCTCCGTGCTGCCAGCGAGTATGAGGAGAGGAAGATGATCAGAGCAGCAATCCGACAAGTCCGAGATGAACAGCAGCAAGGTGAGTCCAGCTATTTTTTGGGGCTTTTCCGCCTTTAATGGACAGGACAGGTGAGAAAGGGGAGAGAGAGGGGGAAGACATGCAGGAAATCGTCATAGGTCGGAGTCGAACCCTGGACCTCTGTGTTGAGGCATAAACCTCTAAGTATATGTGCGCCTGCTCTACCCACTGAGTCAACCCGGCTACAGAGTCCAGCTATTTTTGATAAAATGGAGTCAAGCTGTGTCTGTATGTCTGTTAAATATGATACCATGGGCAGCTGGGTAGCTCAACTGATAGAGCTGGCGCCCATATATAGAGGTTTACTCCTCGACGCAGCGGCCGTGGGTTCGACTCCGACCTGGGGCCATCTCCTGCATGTCATTCCCCATTCTCTCTCTCCCCCCTTTCAAAGTCTAAGCTATCCTATAGAAATAAAGGCCTAATAAATGCCCCAAAATATGATACCACATGAAAGATGCCTCTTTTCACTGGTTAGATTAAACTCATATGTGACACAAGCTGTGTGGTTGTAACTAAACATTTAAGGATGGTGCATTTTGTCACTGTGTTCTGGCAACTCACACACTTAAAACTGTTTAGTCTGAAAATTGTGCTGCAAAGATCTAGTTAAAGGTCAAAATGTCAGACTTTGAAAGACTATAATTATGTTCTGGTTGACAGAAAACTTGTGGCACAAATCTATCCCTGTCGCCCTTAAGGGCGAACATTTAATACATTAGACACTGAAAAAAAAAAAAGTGACTCAATATTCTAAATGTTATGCAATATTCTGGACACCACTGCTTCAATATTGATGAAAAATGTAGATACATTCAGGGAAATGATGTGTGTGCATACCAAATTTAAAAATAGATGCACCAATTGGCCTGATGAGGGCGCTGAAATTACAGGTAAAAAATCAACTGTGACCTTAACTGCCAGTTTCATTTTAATTTGAAAGTTTAATTATTTTTTAAGAAACATGTGAATGCATAATTCCTGTGGGAGCGATAGCGGGCTGTCTGTGGTAGCCATAGTTACTGCGGCAGATCTACCTATGATGCTGGATCAGATAGTGGATTCCTGTCATTCCTTAGCGCTGTCTGGTTTGTGTGAGGCCCCTGTCACTCTGAAACACTGATGCAGCCTCCTCCTATAGGGCCATGTCTGGAAAACTCAGATAATCTTGTTTCTTGTTTCGTGTTTTCTCTTCTCCTGATTTCACAAATGACCAGGGGTTTGAAATCAGATGGGATAATGATTCACCTACTTCATTCTAATTATTGTGCTACTGCTGTGTGTGTGTTTTTAGGGACTGTGGAGCGGGGTAAAGCTCAGGGTCGCTGCCTGGAGCCTGAGAGTGTGGAGCCCCAGAGTAGCATGGGAACTGGGGTGAGTACAGTGGAGTTAACAGAGCGATCAGTGTCATTTAAATGAGAAATTATTAAATGTCACTGCATTATGGTGATATAGTCTGAACGTCACATTACAAGTGTGTAATAAGTAAACTGTCTCAAGTCTAATATTCACTTGTGTCAGCTTCCATTTGCAAAAATGAACTGACCAGCAGACTAATTTGCGGGTGCAATGTTTGTTTGCATGGCAACAGTGACTACTGAGGTTTCTCTGCTGCCACAATGAAGAATGCAACAAACAACAACAAGCATTGTGACTTGAGTCACACACACACACACACACACACACACACACACACACACACACAAAACACGTGCTTTGGCTGCCATGGAGCAAAGAATGTGCTTTTGTTTTTTATATCCTCATTCAGGTTTGGCCAAGTATGAGGAGAAAATTTAGTTAGTGTTTAGTGAAGGCAGTAAATAGTTTTTGACAGGGACAGTTTCCCAGACACTGTAATTTTGCCCACTATTTATCTCTCTACAGCATTTAACACTTAAAGACTGTTGCACACTGACATTTAAAGTTTAGAGAGGGGTATGAGAGGTTCAAAGAACTTTATTTAATTTCATTTGATGAAATACTTTTGATGGCCAACATCACGTTTTTGAATCTCTCTCTTAAACTGCAAACTTCTCCTCGGACATCTCTCAGCCCTCTAGTGGATGATATTGGACTATGTTTTCAGAGTTGAACTAAATTTATCTTTTTTAGCGTACCAGATTGAATTGTATGGTTGTTGCAGAAAACATGATGTGAAGACATAGGCTTCACATCATGTGTCATCTGTTTGGGAGACTTTGTCGGGAGCCAAATGTTATCTTATCTGCTGTGTTTGATCACAGTTTTTTTAATAAATGCTCTGTTGCCAGTGGATGAGATTTTAGTGGAGGAAAGCAAAGTTATATCTTGCTGTATGTGGTCACTGTTGTTGTAGCTCAAGCCTTTTAAATGATGGAAGTGGAGGAACACCTATCTACGCTTAAATACAATCAGTCACATTATCAGAGTTCTGGTGGTTTGTGTGAAAGCATTCACTTTTCCCACAAAAGTGATGTAAAGGGGAAGGAATGAATCGCTGTTAGTATCCGTCTTATTGTCTGTTGCAGCCTGTGCTTTGCCTGTGTGCATTTCTTTTGTGTGTGTGTGTGTGTGTATATGTATTCTCCTCCGATAGGAAGCAATGACAGCATGCTGGCGTCACAGGATGCTGTAACATTCAAGCCTTTTTACCTCACTTCCTGTAAGACAGCTGAGCTGTACGGCGGCAGTGGAGTTGTGAGTTGCAGGTGGTGTGATGGCTGACGGGGGGCGGGGGGGGGGAGTTGGAAGTCTGGATAGTGAGGAGGGAGGGGGAAGTTCGGACAGACAGGCAGGCAGCCCACCAGCTGTGCCTCAGCAGCCTAGTCTGCGCTGGAATGGGGACCTGGCCAATAACAACATCAACCAGCAGCAGCAGGCTTCCACTCACATCACAGCAGCGGATCTCTTTGAGCTGCGTACAATTGTCCCGTGGCAGATGGAGGTCCTAGATAGGCCTCCACAGCAGCCAAACACACACGTAAACACACACGCAATGTGTGTACTCTGCCAGCAGCTTGAAACAAACACCAGTTCAAGACCTCAAGTAACCAAAATGTAAGATTGAAAATATATGGAGTATATGCACGTTTAATTAGTGGGTTTGGGGAACATTTCAACCTCAAAATTATCATATGTGTATCAATTACTCTAATAAATGTTATCTTTAATTCTTGAAGAAAGTTTAGCTTTCGCATACCTCCACGGTGAACGAAGAATCCAAAAACAGAGGAAATTATTGATGAATTGAAGAAAAAGTGGGCTAGAAATGTGACATAAAAATGATCATTTTGAGGGTAAAGTATTCCTTGTAGCTGTAATTCTACCAGAATCCAACACCCATTATAAGGTAATAACTGTATTTAATGGCCATGTTTTAATGACACGCAAGGATAGCTGACAAGTACAATAAAAGTTTCCTTTTGCTCATTTGGGAGAAACCATACTGTAACAGCTTTAAAAAAATACTTTAATTATATGTATGTAGCAACAAAAAAATGCCAGTAGGAAAAAGGATCAAAAAGTGCAAAATATTTAATAATTTAAATGAGGTCCTCTTACAGTCAAATATCTAATTTTGTCTCAAGTAATACAGCAGTTAGAGAAATGAAAAAAGAGGTCAAAACTAAGACAGTGTGTCAGAAGTTAATGTGTCAACCAGGCAACCCTTTGACCTGTGTGTGTGTGTGTGTGTGTGTGTGTGTGTGTGTGGGGGGGGGGGGGTCAGATCCTTTTGGAGTCTAAATGGGAGGGAGGGGAAGTCAAAGGAGTGGCTTGTTGGAATTGTGTGTGTGTGTGTGTGTGTGTGTGTGTGTGTGTGTGTGTGTGTGTGTGTGTGCGCGGTCTTGGTGGTGGTGTGTATGTGTGTATGATGTGGCTCAGGGAGTAGAGCGGCAGAGTAGCGGACGTCCTGACTCCAAGAGGGTTACTCCTGAGAGAGAGAGAGAGAGAGAGAGAGAGAGAGAGAGAGAGAGAGAGAGAGAGAGAGAGAGAGAGAGAGAGAGAGAGAGAGAGAGAGAGAGAGAGAGAGAGAGAGAGAGAGAGAGAGAGAGAGAGAGAGAGAGAGAGAAGGTAAATGTCATTCAGATGTTTTCTGCTGTCATTTGTCACAGACCAAAGACTCCTCTTTGACTGTCTTTTTTGCACTGAAAGGCTATTTAAACATCTTTCCTCATTGAACTGCGCTTGTTTCTTACTGACAGAAGAATGGGACGTACCTGCCTCTCTGTTTACCTTTCAGGTTTGTGTACATAATGGTTAGTTGCTGAGTTCAAGATCATTTTTGTTCACTTAAGTTAACAGTTTAACTCTTAGGATGTAGATGACACCTTAATGATGTATGAGATGAAACTGGGTCATTGACAACGTGCCTTATTCTGAAATTAATGCAACTTGATAAGGATTCTACAACAAGTTAAAGACAAAGTATTTAGTAAATTAACCCTGCAAGTTGTCTCTTTGAGGTCACAGTTTGCATGCTGTCTAGGTGTTTTGGGAGAGCTCAGGTAGGCTGTTGGGTAGGTGGGTGTTGCAGTTCCAGAGTTTTGTTTGCTCTCTGATCTCATCGTAAACATGTTGCAAGAAGAGACCTGAGGAAAGAGTAATTTTAACTGTCTTAACTGGGCCTAGCGTTTGCAATAGAGAGGGTTTAGCAGACTTTGGAGATGAGTTGTAGAAAAAAAAAAATGTACAGTGGATCCATTTTGAAAAAATAGACCAGAAAGTAAGCTTAGATTGGCATGTGATGATGTGCACTAAGTATAAATGGGAATGAGGTTCAGGGCTGAGTTTTTTTGTGGGTTCCCTCACTCCAGATTGTGTGTGTCTGTGTGTGTGTGTCTGTGTCTGTGTGTGTGATACTGAGATGATTGTTACTTCATTCCAGCTACTGTATTTCAGTTATTGGAGGTAAGCCGAGTGTGTGGCTCCTCAGGCTGCAGTAATGGAAAAAGAGCTGCCAGGTTTATTTCTCTCTCCAACGTGAAGCCCATGGAAGTGGACCTTATCGGTATAGTGATGGATTTAACTTTCATGGAAAACTTAGCATTAAAACCCAGCGTGTTATTCTATAGCTGATGTCAGCTGTCTGAGTTGCTTGGTGAAGGAGGTGAGGGTGCCTCAGCGATGTCTCATTGTTTTTGTTTTTTTTCTGTTAAGTTGAGGTTTCAGAGGAATCCAGATGGCCGACGCCTCGTTGTGGTCACAAGAGAGGACAGTTGTTTTTGTGTTTACGGGTTTAAGTTTTTGCAATATAGTCCAACACATCAGGCTCCTGAGGCCACATGGGATGAGTGGTTCGGTGTCAGGGTTGGTTCCACTCTGTCAGGTCTTCACTGTTTGGACCAGAGGGAAGCCACTAATGATAGCATGGTGGCTGGCAGCAGGTTCGGAGCTCTGGTCTGCTTCTACAGTTCCACTTTATCTTCCCTTTTTTCCCTCTGCCTCACTGTCTGTGAGAAATATGTTCCCTGTGGTTTAGTGGGAGCTGTGAAATGATGGCTGTGTCTGTCTGACTCCTGGTAAAAGCAGGAGAGGGAGAGGAGGGGTGGGTGAGGAAAGACTTGTCCTCTCTAATTGTGTTTATGGCTCAAACACAATAATCTCCCCCTGTGACTCTTTGAGTGACTCCACTCAGAAGGAGAATGCCCTTTGTGTGTGACCTCTCACACTATTGCACTGTAGTGCCTTCAAGTCTTTTGTCTTTTGTTGCAGAATACTGTTTGTGTCCTCCAAACTCATCAGACACTGTAATGTCTAATTAAATGAACATTCCACTAAACTCCCAGTCTGCATAAGCAACTTTTAGCATTGGCTTTAAAAGCTGGGAAGACCTTTTTTTATGCCTCAGAATTTTGCTGTCACTAGGGTTTTTTGCTCCTTATTGGAAAAATGGAAAGGCATGGAAAAATGGAAGCACCTTGTATGTAGATTTACACTGTTATGATGTCACATGTAGTATTTCAATTTTCTCGCTTCTTTTGAAGATTTTTTTCTTCACAAACACAGATTGATCTCTCCTGGACGATTTTAGCAGCAAAACTTTACTTATTTTACTTTATTTTATTTTAATCTCATCTTAACTACATTATGTGAAACATTTAATGGCGTGGTGTCTTTGTTCATAACCTGAGCAGTGCCATTCCAGATTCACCTTTCCTGTTTGTGTTGCCATCTCCTGCAACAGTGTCTGATTATATTTTCTCTTCAGTGATTGAACCGGTCTTCCCTGTAATCGGCTCAAGGTGGTGAAGCTCACAGTCAACGGAGCAGAAAGCCTTGAGTCCTTTCTCACCTCTGCCTCTGGCTTGTGTTTAAATTTGAGCAGGCTTTGTGTTCGTTTTCTCTCTGATCACACACTGCATTGATTAAAAGCCTTTTTTTTTTCTTTCTTTTTTTTTTTTTTTACACACAAAGGTGTGACTTATAAAATTTTCGCCAGTCTCTTGTGTATGATAGCATAGTTTACACATGGTCAAATGATTGTGGTGTGTGATTGTGTGGTTGGGTGTGTGTGCTTTCTTGTTTTGCTTGAGAGCTTGTGAATGTGTTTTCAGAAGCTTTTTGAAAGTAATAGTAGGCTTTAAATCTAGTGTTATATTTTTTAAGTATGTAAGGTCACGTCCTGTATGTTTTTTTTTTGGGATCCACCCAAACTTATTCTTAACCCAGATGGCTCTTGTGAAACACCTTTAAGCAGATCTTGTGCCGTGATGTAATTACTCATTTCGAATGAGCTACAGAATGACACATACCACCTGAAGCTCCACACGCAAGAGCTTTTTGCCCTTTCATAGAAAAGTTTGCAAGTCCTTGGAGTGTTATCAATTACAAATGTGTGTGTGTGTGTGTGTGTGTGTGTGTGTGTGTGTATGTGTGTGTGGTGCTTATTTGTGCAGCTGATTCTCCTGTGGAGTAGCTCAAGATCAGGCACCAGAGGCTTAACAGTAGTGCCGGCATCTTCATCTTTCCCCACTCCGTCCTGTCCTCCACACCTCTCCCGTTTCCTCTCCATATGCCAAAATACTCCTGCCTCTCCTCCGAGATCTCCCCCCTGCTGCGACTTTCCTCTATCAGTGCAGGTTAGGGCCAGAGTGTTGTGGAAAGAGCTGTATTTTGTGCTGCAGTCATACTGCAGGTAATCTTGAAGGAGTGGGAGCTACTGTGCCCGAGTCAAGTAAGGCTGTAAAGCAGAGATATAACACAGTATTGAACTATACATCGACTGTATATGTTGGCTTTTTTGGCACTCAGGGCCTCTCTCTCTCTCTCTCTCTCTCTCTCTCTCTCTCTCTCTCTCTCTCTCTCTCTCTCTCTCTCTCTCTCTCTCTCTTTCTCTCTCAAATGTATACAATGGAAAATAAAACAGATCTTTACTTTTCCAGCTGGACAAGCATGTTGCTCATCATGGCTGGAGCATTTAACCTTAACCTCCAACAAAAGACTGTTGTGATCACCATCTGAGTTCAAACAGAGGATTGTACGACTAATGTTTTCACTTTGGTTTTGATCAGAGGAATGGGTTGGCAGTTTGTCCCTAATAAAAACCAGAAGACATTGTGACCTGAGAAATGTAAAGAGCATTATACACCTGGAGCTTTATTGAAATGCACTGAGCATGTGTGATTCTTTTTTTTCCTTTACAGTTGACCGAGCGGGAGAGTCACAGTGAGCGAGAGCGTATCAGATCTCCGATCCGGGAGTTACACGGCCAGCAGACACAACAAAGCAGAGAGCTGCAGAGAAGAGGTAAGAAACCAAACTCACTACCAAACTGATTGTGACCGACTGCCTAACGCACATTGTCTGCATGCTATACACACTTAGATCATGTTTAGCCAACACAACATCTTTTATTATCTGTAAACATTCACCTAAAGGTCAAGTTTGGGTAAGAACTTATAACTCGAAGCCAACACTGACCACCTCTGTTGCGTTTATTTGACTGCATACATCCGTCTTGATGCAATTTCCTCCTCACTGCTTGTTAAAATAGTCAGCTGAAGGAGCCATTCTCCTGAGGTGGCGGTCAGGAGGTCATATTAGTTCAGGCTCCTTCATCTAACTTTATTAACTGTTTGGAGTCACTCACAGCCATAGGCTTAATGACTTTGGCTTCTTAAGTGTGAAGTCATTTCATTAACCACTCTGTTAGCCCAACCATTAATAAAGTAGTATGAATGCAAGCGTTCAGACGGGGATGAATGTGCTTCGTTCACTTCTGTGCTTTCGAAACTTTGCAGGCGCAGAGCTGACGATGAATAGCTTGTGAAACAACAAAAGTGCATTATTGACAAGTCATAAATGTTGTTACAAACCTACCTACATCTTGTCCAATTTAAACACACCAGGATGAACTATTAATTAGACATCCCTCTTCGTATAGGACACCAAATTTAACTTTGATCATCCTTGGCTAAAGATGAAAGTGTTTTTCTTCTTTTATTTAAGCCCGGGCCTGGCTGACCTAACTTGGCCCTGAGCTGACAGCCATAATAATTGTCATTCTGTGTGGCCTTGGCTGCCCTGGACTTGGCTCCCAGTGTCCTTCTCATGGACCTGGGGTTGGTGGTGGGGTAATGGGAAGCAACAAAAGGAAACCCAACAGCCACACCTCTGCTAAATAAAGCTGATACCAGAACAGAACTAAGGCCTAGTTGACTTGGTGGAGAAACTCCCCACTGTTCCTTATTTATCCCTACCTTACAATTTAAACCAGGGTAAAGCTAGGGTAAATAAAATAAGGTCACCATAGAAAAGCAAAGGAGCAAGGTGCCTTTTAAAGTGGACACCAATCAACTAGGACACTACCGTTTATGGTTGGGAAAAGACAGTGTAGCCAGGGTGGGCTGGTGGTTCTTAAATGGGCGGTTGTCTTTTTAGCAGAGGGAAAGTGGCAGAAAATAAGAGATTGACTTGGACAATCAGTGGCAGCTTCTTTTTGCTCTTTGAACACAGCACAAACACATACCTCTACCTCACAGACAGAAAAGCTTATATAAACTGTAACTTGTACGGCTGTGAGTTAGGAAATGAAATGTTTGCAGAGATGCCCAGTGGAATGTGTTGTGTGCTTCAAGTTCCCAGAAAGAGAAACTTTACCAATTTTTTAACACAAAACCCTGTGAAGGACTGAACACAGGAGCATGTATGACCATTTATAACAGGCCTCTAGTCATGCATGTATATCAGGTCATTATCTCTAACACAAGACCTTGGCCTGGAACTGTGGCACCATACAAGTCACTGCTACAGTAAACTATAGAGGAGGTGGTCATGAGATAAAATGCACTCAAAATGATGGTCATTTCTCAAATCTTTGCGGTTTTTGCGTCTGAAAATTTTACATTTTCGAGACTCTAAAATTGATTAATTGTGAAATTGATTACTAAGAAGGGTCGAGAATGGGCCGAGTGATTCAAGCTGACAGAAGATCAACTTTGACTCAAATAACCACTCGTTACAACCGAGGTATGCAGCCAAGCATTTGTGAAGCCACAACACGCACAACCATGAGGCGGATGGGCTACACCAGCAGAAGACCCCACCGGGTACCACTCATCTCCACTAAAAATAGGAAAATGAGGCTACAATTTGCACGAGCTCACCAAAATTTGACAGTTGAAGACTGGAAAAATGTTGCCTGGTCTGATGAGTCTCGATTTCTGTTGAGATATTCAGATGGTAGAGTCAGAATTTGGCATAAACAGAATGAGAACATGGATCCGTCATGCCTTGTTACCACTGTGCAGGTTGGTGGTGGTGGTGGTGTAATAATGGTGTGGGGGATCCCTTTCGCCTTCAGAACTGCCTTAATTCTTTGTGTCATTGATTCAACAAGGTGCTGGAAGCATTCTTTAGAAATGTTGGCCCATATTGATAGGATAGGGTCAAACATATGGTGTTCCTAATAATCCTTTAGGTGAGTGTATATTTCTTTTATGAAAAGCGAATGCCAACAGCTTGAATGAGACTTTGATAGTAACCGAACATTTACTTCTTCTATCTGGTATGCCAAAGCAGAGGTGTGTTGAACCCATGTAAAACCAAGGTCATCAGCAGGCGAGGCAGAGTCGAAAAGCCTGTGTTGACCCGTTCACAGCAACGACAAAAACAAGCTTTCCTCGGGTCATTGCTTCGGTGTGAAAGAAGTATAAAGAAAATCCTTGGTTGGCCTTTGTTTGTGCTCTATATATTGACTGGCAGCAGAGTGCACAACTCGGGCTGCTTTTGTTGCTATTTCAGAGCAACAAAAAAGCAAGCCTCTCATTACCCAGCAGCAACAGGGATTTTCCCAGAAATCACTACACAATGGACATGATGGCAAAAACATGAACAATAACGTGAGAGTTTGTAGAAGAAACGATGTGTTTTGTCTTTCACTTTAGTTGAGCAGTAATTGAGTTTGGGTTGAGTGCGTCATTAGATATAGACACTGCTGTCTAGTAGACCATTCATAGTGTCACATGTGAGAATGGCAGCCATTTATTGTCCGAATCATAATCAAATTTTCTATTCAGACCTATTACATAATCATCTGGTTTGTTTAACCAACAACTTGCTGCCATTTATAAACCGATTGTTCACAATTTAGCGAGCATCTTTTAATAGTAGGTGTTACACAATAAATGAATAATAAAGATCAGCTGCTTTAAATGAAGCTGCGAACATCCGTCTTGATCCTGTCTTGTCGGAAGTTGAAAGAGATTTCTGCGGCTGCCGATCAGACTCTTTGATTTGGTTTGTAAATGACAAGCATGCATACTTGGTGAACCCCATTTGGTTGCAGAGTTTGTGCAAACACAGGTCACACAGAAGTGTTTTCATGCCTTGGTGTGTACATGGGATGTGGGAATCTCTACACTCTTGGTTTTCTCTGTTTTTAGAAATTTCAATCACTAGAAGCACTATGGGGTGTTAGAGGTAAAGACTATCACAGAGGGAGGATGTGGGCAGCACTGTGTTGTTTGGAGTGTGGTTTCCTGAGGAGAGAAGGAGCAGTGAAGGAGCTTGGACAGAGGGGAGGGGAAGTACTTGTCCTTGTCTCTATTTCACCCCCACTTCATCCTTGACTTCTTGTACTTGCTTTACCGCCTATGGTTAAGCCACATGCTCCCTCTCTTTAGTTGTGACCCCTCCTTCTCTTTTACGCACATCCACCGGCACAATCTCACAGATCTTGCTCAGGAACTGAGGCCAGTCTGGAGGAAATGCCTACATCCCCTCATGTCTCCACGTGCCTCCTCTGTGATCCCCAGTGATATTTTCTAGCCTGGCCTCCCATGCGGGCCTCTGTGCCACCAGAAGTATTTCATTTTCATCGCTTCAATCTCAAACTTCACCACCTACTGTTTCCTTTGCCCATGTACAGTAACACCCTCTTCACTTTGGTGTACTACTGATATGACAGGAAGAATAGAAGTAATATGAGAAGCCATTTTTTTTTTTTTTTTTTTTTTTAACAAACTCAGGAAGGCACAAGGTACAGAAAGGCATTTATCGCTCATCTTTCATTTGTGTTTTCTGCTGCAGGCTCCAACTCAGACATGGTGTTGGTTCTGGATCACCTGGTGAAGGACGATGGCCCTGGACCTCTGCTGATCCAGCCTCAGAGAGAGGCTGCTACAACAGAGCCTGACCTGGTCCTGTCTCATCGTCAAAGGTCCGACTCCTCAGCTTCAGACCACAGTGTGACCTCTGTGCTTTCAACGCCCAATCTGGATTCTGTGGCCTCGGAGAAGAGTCTGGGCTCAGCCTACAGAGCCCGGCTGGACTCTGGAGTCTCAGACAGAAGCCAGAGTCCCTTACAGCGTGGTCGGCTAGACTCTGGGGCATCAGAGCGAAGCGTCAGCTCCCTGTCTTACGTCAGACAAAGACTGGGCTCAGATGTCTCAGACTCTGTCAGACCGCGTTTGGGCTCTGGGGCTTCAGACAGCATTGGTCTTTTGTCACGGAAACGGACTGACTCGGGCACATCTGACCAGAGTGTCAGTGTGTCCTCTGAGGACAGAAGTCCAGCAGAGAAGGTGGAGCTCGCCATGAGTGGTTCAACTTCCAGCACAGATTCAGAAACCGAGAGCGGAAGACAAGGTCCAGCCAGCCTCCATGCTCGGGCCAATCAGGACTGCATCATTGACCAGGAGCAGCCTGATGGGGCTGCTTTTTCCAGGAGAGATCCTGCAAATGGCCTGCTCAACGGTAGCGCCAAGGGAAAAATCGACATCCAAAAACAAAAGGTAGAGTTCAAAGTCCTTGTATCAGATGAATGGCTGTTGTCTTTGAGTCTGGAATATGCAGACAGGTGACAAATCAAAGGAAAACCCTGAATAAAAGAGAAACATAATACGTGCAGCTTCCATACAGGGCAGAAGGGGTCACTGACTGGTTTGATGATTATGAAAATGATCAAGTCTTCACAGTCTCCATATCTCAACCAAATTAAACACCTTTAAAGTCCAACTGAAATCAAATTGTGTTTTCTTTTTGTTTGCTGCAGCATACATGATGTGTAGGTTACTGCGCAAGTTTGTTTACTTTGTCTCTATTTTTTTTTTACTCCAAAAATGGATGACTAAATGTGATTACAGTTGGACTTTGGACACATCTGTTAGATAGCTCTTTCCACTCCCATTGTCAAACCACCAAATGAGGGAATATCTTTTGGAAGAATGGTGTTCATCCCTCCCGTAGAGTTATAGAGACCTTTCTATGCTAAGGTGCGTTGCAGCTATTCTGGAGGCTTAATGAGACACTTCATGTTGGTTTTTCTTTTAATTTGTCCCCATCTGTATCAATTTGAGCCAGCTGAACAGCAACAACAATACACAGTATTTATTATAACTGCACCACTAGAGTGGGGTGTTGAGCCACACAGCCACGGTCTCATGCAGCAACAGTCCAAGCTCTCTCTTTCTTTCCATTTCATTATCCCTGATAAACCCAGACACTCCATTCTTCAGTGACACCCAGGTCACATCGGCATCCATAAACACACCATGCTAAACTCCTGTTATGTGCTGTTTAACTTTTGTTACTTGGCTACACAAACAAACCGTGCACCTGAGTGTCTCTGCTTCACCTCAGCAGCGTGTCAGCCTCACCTGCTGTCAGAGAGGGATAGACATTGTTACGGGCCACAGGTTCTGTCTCTCTTCAGCCCACAGTACAGAGAACACACAAACACACAGAGCTGCTGTTTCTGCACTCACCGTTAACTGTTGAGCAACAATTCCCATCTTTGGGGCTCAGGTCACCATGACACCATCATGTCGCTCCTCTGAATGTGTTTACCCAAGGCTGGCTCCGGATAGCTTCTTTTATTGTTCCCTGCAATATGTGCTGATGCTCTGTCTCCTGAGAGTAATGTAAACACTCTGGGGCCCATCATGGCCCCGCTGCCAAAAAAAGAACAGAGGCCTACTGCTTCACTCCAAACACAAATGTGTTACATAATGAAAACACTGCTGGTTTATTCTGTATTTAGGATTGTGTAGGTCTATGTGTGTGTGTGTGTGTGTGTGTGTGTGTGTAGTTGTCACCACAGCCGCCAATGAAGACCCTGGTCTCTCGTGAATGTGCATTGCTGCCCTGTTAAACATGGAGCTGTTCAGTATAGCAGCTCTGTGGTTGTCAATCCAGGCACAGTGCATGTTAACCCTTAATCTTCTCTACTTCCTCTGCTGATTGTTCTGTCATGTTTCTTTGTTTTTTTCCACCTTTTTAGATGACAATTAACAGCGGTCTGCCTCTTTCTCGTGGCAAAGAAAAGGATTCGGGTAAGAAACTAGTCCAACTCTTAGTCCTGAACTAATTAATCAATACAAAATCAATCAACATCAATTTTGATAATGTTTTAAGTCCAAACATTTCTAGCCTTTCAAATGTGATGATTTGTTGCCTCTCTTTTCAATCATTGTTTGGGGTCAGTACTGTTGTTTAGAAAAAGGGCAAGCAATGTTTAATATTCTTGGCTCTGAAAGAATTGCGATGGGCATTTTTTTACCATTAATGTTTTATAGACTAAATTCAATTTTTAACTGTGAAAAATAATCAACAGATTTATTAATAATGGAAATGATATGTTATAACTCTTAGATTCTCTTATAACTATATGCACAGATTAATTTGGTTTAGTTTATGGTCAATGACATTGCATTTGTCATCTTCATTAGGGGAACTTAAGTGTGTAATAATATTACACCAGATGGTTTATAGCCTGCAGGACTCCAGTATATGGAGACAATGATAGTCATTAGTGGGACTGTAAAGCGCCACTCACAGGAGAAAGTGCTGGGAAGAGAGTGTGTTATAATTTACATCATTTTCTCTCTTTCTAACAGACAGTGCTCTTTTCTGTGTCCATTGTTCTATAAACTGTGGTCTTCCTTCTGAGCAGCACATCTTTTTTTTCTTTGTGAGGATGACCTCAGTTCTTCTCCTCTAATGACTAGTGTTTTTTCCATTGGAGGGTCTGTGCCAAATCGTGAGCTTTATACACATTATCTGACAGTTTTAGGGATCAGAGAATGAAAAAATATCCATGAGTGGAAGATACATGTCCTGAAAAGTCCAAAAAATAGAAACTGAAAGGCGGTGAAACGGGGGAGGTTAAGTCAAGCAAAATGAAGGGGCTGGAACAAAATGTAGAGCGATGAGGAAAAGATGAATGGGATTTGTAGAGTGCTTTTAAGGTGGAGGAGGAGCTGATGATGAGAGCAAGAGATACTATAAGTGTGCTGAATTCATCCTGAATAGTGGAAGGGATCCAGGCTCTGTGTTTTTCTGTGATTTCAACTCCCCTCCTGCATTATGTCTTTACAGCACCTGAGAAGAAAGATGTTATATTGGAACAATTCAACCGCACCAACTCTGTCCGTGATCGAATGCGCAAGTTCACGGAGCCCAGCCAGAGCCCAAACGTCCCAGCTTTGAAGAAAGCTCCTCTGAGGAACGGGACCACCACCGGCAGTAGCGGCATGACAAATCTCTCCAGAGCCACTGAGCTGTTTACACACACAACAGCATCCCTCAGCACATCTGGAGACAGGCCAGCAGGGCCATGTGTGGACTCCACTTCCCGCACCCCTGCCGCATCCCATAGTCAGGCCATACCTCAGCCAAGAGGTGTGGCTAACAAACCTCTGTCTTCAGCTAGCCAATGGCAGAACTCCATGGGTGGGACGAGGCATCCAGCTGAAAAAGATGTGCATGCCTCCAGTAACTCAAAGGAAGACAGGAGCTCAGGGAGAGCAGCTGGACAGCAGGTCACCCAGGAAGAGGCAGACCCGGACATGAAGACTTTCCTCACCATCGAGATCAAGGATGGACGCACCACCACCACCTCCTCTACGTCCTCCCCTCGGGGCAACATCATACCCATCACCAACATGACCCCACGCATTACCTCTAATGCACTGGGACAGAGAGCAGGTAGGAGCACCAACCAACAACTCTAGCTCAGTCAGTGCTCAAATAACTCGCTTCACATGATGCATTATTACTTCAGGACTGGAATGACGACGGAACACCTATGTTTCTTTAACCACTTAATGTACCATGCTTTTTAGGTGAAACTTGATTTTATTGACCTTTTTAAAGCTTTCTATGGAGGTGGTACAGTATGTCGATCTGCAGCCCACTGCATTTCAGGCTGTATGAATCTTAATTTAGCGTCTATATGTCTTTCCTTGCTAATATCAACCCTTAGATCACAATGGAATCCCAGTCGCTGTGGGAGGCGACCGGCACCAAGGAATCGGTCACAAGTGGGATGATGCAAAGCGCGTGGATGAGTGGGGACAGCTGTTAGGGCTAAATATGAAACAGCGTGATTGTACTCAAGGGTATTTGTTATATAGTGGGCAAGATGCTGCTGTGTGGAGGGGGTGAGGTCAGTAGTCAACAGAAGCGAGTGTATTGGGACAAAGGAAACAATAATTGGCTGTCTCAGGCCAGACTGAATAGTAATACTGTTACAGTGCAATTGAATAAGCCTGATAGAAGAACACAGTACAGTGTTTTTTTGTTCCATGCTGTAGATATTCACTGGGTGTGCATTTAAATGAGAAAAAACTGGGAAACCAGTTAACAAATGAGAACATAGAAGCCAAACCATGAGTTAACCAGTGGTGGCCCAGCAGTTTTAGACACTGTGGGCACAATGGGAAAGGACATGCAACATAGGCCCCCGGGGCGGACGCAAACCAGGGATGTTGCAGTTCAAGGTCAGCCCCTTAAACCTCCTACGTATGATCCGCGACAAAACCGTGAGGTAGGGCGCAGAGCAAAGAGGCAAAGCGCAGCGGAGGAACGTTCTGGAATTGGTTGCGCCCATGGTTGCGCCTTGAAAGGTCAGCGGCAGCTAGGTCAAAGTTGAAATAATTTGAACTTTGAGAGCGGCCCACGGCGACAATTCCGACGGCAAGGGTAGCACTGCACCTAGTTGGGCGGCACCGCTCTCCCCATAGGAAAACAATGGAACGGCCAGCGCAGAGCAGGTCACTGCGTATCATGTGTAGGCGGCTTTAACTTCTAGGTCGGCCGTTTGGGCGTCCTGTTGAAAATAACTTTTATGGAATAAAATAACAAGACCGTTTTCCCTGGAATATGGTGGCTGATGAAGGAAGAAAATATATAAATATCTTTGTGCAGTAGATCAAAACATGGTCGCTCACCTGAAATAGTTTCAAAAATAATGCATGGCCTTTTCAGCTGTATTGAGCTAACAGTATCTGCTTTTTCTATCAGTCACGTCACACTGAAAAACACTACTTGCAACTTTTAATTACTAAAATATGTAGCATTTTGTAGGTGTTAGAGAACCACAGCAAGTGTTCATGAAGCATACTTAGATGGTGTGATTTTCTTTATTGTCAAGTAGTTATTAGGCATGTTAAGCAGCGGTACAGTCTCCTAAAAACACATTGTTCCTGTACATGTACATACTTAGCACAGTACATACTCATAGTGCAAACGGTACCAGCAGGCATTCATTAATTGCATTAAGCAAAAACATGAATAGCTTGAATCTCAGTCTGTTTCAGAAGCAGAGCTGCTGCAGCTGCTATTACTGTCTGTCCAAACAAGACGTCTTAAGTTTCAGCTCTTCCCAGCAACCGGGACCTCCAACCCAAACAGTTTATTTAAGACTCAAGCTGGACCTGTGCAATTACACCTCTTACAACCAACACCCCCGACACATTCTGGCAGCCCCACTGGGCTTCTTCATGAGGGGCCCACAGTTCAATTTGCTTTAATGGTTTTGGGCTCCTTTTTTGGGAACCTGCCTGTCTCCCACTGCCCAAAGGCAGGCTGGGATTGTGTCTCCAGTTTCTTTCAAAGTACCTACCAATAGTCTTAAATGTACACTATGCTGGGCTGGTGTGCATCAATCCTGTATTTTATCATATAGCTTGACAACAGGTCACAAGGAAATACATGTGTGTACTCTTGCGGGCGAATAAAGAGGGCTGTTTATGTTAAAGGTGGCGTCATCTACATTTTCTCGCTTGTCTCTCATTAGACATGAGACCATGTTGTTTATGACACTATCATGGCTATGGCAGCTTATGTAACTGACTAATGGCCACCATATGGCATATGGGCACCAGGACCTTTCTTGTCTTTCTGGAGTTTGTTCTTATTCAACCCATAGCTGTGGACTAAATCTACCGGAAATTAAATGTTTTATACATAGAATACATCTAAATTTGTCGCTTCATTATGTCTGTTTCAGAGTTGACCCTTGGCCTCAGAGCTACACCGTTCAAGATCTCCTCATCCAGCCTCTCCTCCGGATCCTTCATCAAGGTACAGTCTGCCTATGCAAATTATTTTCTTGGAAATGATCAAAACATTGAGGCTCTGGAGAATCTGGAGACAGCACCTGACAAACAAATATCAAAACCACATTCCCAGTTCCTTCCAATTAAAGATTCATGCTTTGTTTTCATCTACTATTTCATTCCCAACGGACTCAATTGAATTCCGCTGGGTTTTTGCTGCGTCCCTGTCACAGCAATCACCTATAAAGGCCTGAAAAGTAAGGACAGGAAAAGACAGACAGAGTGTGAGAAAAGGAGGGAGGAGAGGGAAGAACAGTGTTTATCAAACACAGAGTGGGTAGCCAGTCACATCTGTCCTTGTAGGGTATGTAAAGGAGAGAGAGGGAGAGGGAGGTGCTCCGGGCATTCCTTGTTTTTCTCTCGGCAGGCCATACCCACTGAGATTTATCTCAGTCCCCAATCACACCTGTCTGTCTGCATGCACACTGATTGCTGTCCAGCTGCATCGAAACACATGTTGACACAAGTTCTTCATCGCATCGTTTCTCAGGGGGCTAAAACCTAAAGGTTCAACTCTCTTAATTTGCACACTCTGATAGGAAGGAAATGGTCAGAGTCTAACTAATCCCCTCCCTTCTCACAGTGACCTCTGGGAGAACAGCTAAACTCCCTTTAGCCTCATTCCTTATAACCTCCTCGGTCCTCCATGAAAGGAAGTGTCCTCATGAATGGAGAGTGGGGGATTGAGAGGGTCAAGAGAGGAGAAGTGGTGTCCTGTGTACTCTTAAATTGCTGTGTATTCCAGCCCCTGTGTCTAGTGCAGCTGTAATCTGGTTATGGGATCAGGGAGCTGGTTAATTAGGGCTGAGAGGAGGCTCCACAAGGCTGCGGGGTGAATTTAAGGTGTTGGAATGAGACTCCATCAGATATGCCCTTGTTGAGACACACAAACACAAGGGCAGGTACAAACTAAGATACCACAGCAGAACCTTGTAGAAAAGGGATTCTGTAGGAAGAAGAGGACAAAGATTCTGCAGGAGATGATGTTTATATTTGTCTGAGCTGAGTGCTGCTACAACCTTACCATAACGGCATGCAGGTAACGTCTTTGCGTGTGTACTCACTTACTAAACATGATGTATTTTAAATTATGCTAAAAGAAATATATGCTGTCTGCATCACATAATCTTCTTTTTTCAATTATAATAGTTTATTTACCTCCCATGACATCTCACTGTTATTCACCATCACCACTCATTAGTTTAGCCTTAAATTGTTACTATCCTGCTGACTGCATGCAAGGCTGAGATTCACATACATGGCTATCGGAACAACTGCATCATCATTTTGTAGGCTCAACATGAATGCATGCATTGATGAACCACAAGGCTTCGTCACTCTTGACGCTGACTGTTGATATTTCACCTGCTCAAGTTTTCCCATACAAACACTGAGCCTGAGTGACTTGGCAGATGAGATTGGTTAGCATCAACCAGAGGGGAGGCAGCTTAGTTACCTTCAGACTGATGTAGAGACAATTCTTCCTCTGACTTTCTCTGGTTTAGTCAAAGTGCAAGGTTGTGACAGGTCAGGGGAGGATTCATGTGAAAGTAGCTTATACAAGTACCCTTTCACATTAGTGTATATGTTCATTATAAGAAGAAGAGGGTGCAGAAATCTAAGTGGAGTAACATGACTTTTAATATGTTCATCCTGTTTAGTATTTGATTGCTGTTTATTGACCACACTGGTTCCTGTCTGGGACTCTGATCTGTTTGGGTGGTCTGGGCTTCTCTTCGGTGGTCTAACTTCAGCACTCACAACCTCCCCTATTTCTTTTATGGTATTTTTTCCAATAAAACAAGTTGTTCTTTCAGCAGATTGCCTATAAATTACAATCTATTTGAGAGTCAATGGAGAGAAACATTTGAGTAAATGAGAAAATAAGCAATGGAAAGACTTTGAAACAATGAGGGACAAATGTGAGCTAAAGAGAGACGGAGCTGCTCCTTGTTATTTATTCTGAAAGCAACGTTGAGATAAAGTTAATGGCAAGGTCAAGATGCTTGTAGTGCTTCAGTGCAGTAATGGGAGTTCATTTCAGACAGGTAAGGCCAGCAGCTGAATATTGATGCCTCCAGCTCCGAGTGATTGCAGCTGCTCCTACTCATCTCAGCTGTCCGTCCATGCCGACCACTACGCTCGGCCTTGAACACAAATATAAACAATGCCTTAGCTTAATTACCAGAGTAATGACAGGACAGTGGTCATGGAGATTACTGCCAAGCTCTGGGTCACACTGGTAAAGTGCTGCTACGTGAACATGGACACACAGGCCCACAGTCAGTGAAAGATTGTCTCACGTCGCACGGAGGAAGAAGGACCCCATTGTTAACATACTGCTGATCCATGAAACATGCTGATTACCCAACAAGTTCACACGTGTCACAGATTTAAGCCTGGTCTGCAGACTGAGGAGAAAAAGATGTGAGATTATCTAATGTCTGGGTGATGTTTTATTGCCATTTTAGATTTAGATTGTCTTCCTCATGTTGGTTCTTCTTTAGACTGAAATCTCTGCATTGCTTTATTTTTGAGCACTGTTGGAAGCTATTATTTTTTGGAAAATCTTTTGTGAATAGCAGCAGAGGGTTCACAGTAGCCACAGATGCGTCACATACATAAGAGAAGAGATACAGTTTCTACTATATCAGTTAGCCATAATTGGAAATACAGACCCATATACATGCAGAAAATTGTTGTGTGTCTATGTACTTTCAGTCTTCATTTGTCATGCTCCTTGTCTTTCTACATCACTTTGCTTTGCTGTGGGTAAAGTGTGTTAGCACTTTGATGCATGGTAAGACTAGAGCCATGGCCTTCTTGGGTTTTGACCCACTTTACCTGCTGCCAGTCACATTTCTCTCCCTCGAGGTCCGATTGTTTTTGGAAACTGATTTGCTTACCTGTACATCCCAGGAGAGACCATTATTTTAGATTCATGCACTGTTTATGTGTTTAGATCATTAAAAACATTGGTTATACAATCATGACATTGAATTTTTAAGTTACAGATATTTACAGTCAAGTGTTCTGTTGTGTAAAATCAGTTTAATGCTTGTGATGTATTGGCATGTAATTAAGAATTACAGGTTTATCACATTTTGCTTCTTACCGGGCTTCCTTCAGAGCTGCAGTATGTAAAGTCCCATTTGATTTCTCTGCATGGTCTGCAGTATCCCAATAAATTGTCAGTAGGCATTTCAAATATGTACTTGAGCATCTTATACTATGAACAGCGTACACACACAGACTTCTGTCAGCGCTCTTGGAGAGCTCTTAATTTATCACAACAGCACTTGAAGCATCCACATGAGCAGCAGCTGGGCCCATGCTGCTTTGTCAGTGAGCCTAAAACAAAATATTGGAAGGGCTGCATTGACCTTCCCAACATCCTTGCCGAGAGGCGTGGAGAACTGAGCCCCAGCTCACCCTCACTGGTCACCCTGTCTGCTGTGTCATGGCCCTAAGCATGTTGTCCTTCATGGACTGATCTTCCCTCTGCCTTGAATCACAGCCATGCAAAACAACTGACCTAATTAGTCACGACGCAGTTGCATTTAGTCAGAAAGTGATTTTATGAGGAGTGAAACACTAACGTGTAACTCCACTCAGCCCAGGCCTTGATTCACATCTAAACCCCTCGTCGCCTGCCAGTCGAGGTGTGAAGGACAACGGCTCTAAATAAAAGGAAAGTTCTAAGAGGGAGGGGTGAGTTTTTTGAATTGTTGCCACTACCATTCCCCCTCTGGCCTCCAACAGTGCCCCAGGACTGACTGGCTCAGTGGAATGATGGCGGGCCAGGAGATACATAGACGTGTCCATGGCACCTGGAAATAAGGAGGTGGGGCTACTGCTGCCTGGGAAACAGGATTCCTTGCATGCTCATTGGCTCTCGGGCTGTTGGCCGCTAAATAGGGGAGATTTGTTGGGGGGTATAAAGAACGTGCATTGTTATGGAAGGTCTCTGTAGACAGACGGACAGAGAGGACACCTACACTCACATCTGAGACCACAGCCTTTTGATTTCTCTGATCTTACACCTCAACTTAAGGTTTTGGGATTTATACTGACTTTGGCCAGTGTGATATTGAGTGCAGCTGGTCTGGCGATGCCTGGAGTAAACCTGGACTTCCTCCCAGCCTCACAGGCTCCAGAGGCTTTGGGCAGCCCAGATAGCGCTTGTGCCGAGTCTGGCCTGGAAGAGGTGATTGGTGATCTGCTTGCTCAGGAGGAGACAAAGGATGAAGAGGAGCAGTTTTGCCAGAGGAAATTTGAATTAACACTACAGTGTGCAGTGGGGGAGATCCATAGGGACCTGCAGGCCTTTGGGAAGCTAGTGGATGCCCGTCTGGAGGAGGCTGCAGCTCAGGTGGGTCCTCTGGCCGAGGCCCTTGCCAGGCTGCAGGATGAGAACCTGAGAGTGAAGATTCAGCAAGAACGGCTGGTGAGGCAAGTGGAGGCCCTGTGCCAGGTAATGGGGCTACCTGATACCTTACTACATGTAGTGCCCAGCAGGGAAAGATCACCTACAATTCCGTGTGAAAACAAAACATCATCCAGTGATTCTCCATCCTCATCCAGTGATATTCTAACATCATGCAGTGATCCTCCAGCCTGGACAACCCAGGACACTGCACTTGAAGCGCCACATGATACTTCATCCTGTACTCCCCAAGATTCTCCATCCAGTGCAGCTAGCACTCTCCTGGATACTCCATCAAGCATACCCCAGGAACCTTTATCATGCCCCCAGGACTCAGACTCTGTACCTACTGGGACAAGCATACCTCAGAAATCAGAGCCTTCACCTGTCCGTCACCCCCCCACCTTTGCAACCTACCGCTCCCTCTCTGCTCCTTCTCTGATGGCAAACATTTCCTGCAACAACAGCACGGTACCGCTCTCTGTTAATGATTCTGATCATGACTGCTTTTAAATCAGAAAAGCTACGTGAAGAATGGGAATGTCTTTTGTTTCAGTGTTGACAATACATGTGGAGCTGGCCATGAGTACTTTTACGTGCCTTGCTAGTGACGCTCTGTGTTCTTGCTCACGTACTTGTTGACCTGCTGTTCCATCTCTTTTAGCTTTCCATTGGTTTTAATCTTACATTCTATCCTCACTTCCTGGGTTGTCTCAGCTGTCAGTCAGTTTTGACAGATTGTGTTTATGTGGAGGACTTCACTGCAATCTGTCACAGAGGTATTCCAATCCTCCGACACCATGTTTTTCTGATCCAGGCACTCGTGTGTC
Organism: Sander lucioperca; assembly: GCF_008315115.2. NCBI lineage: Eukaryota > Metazoa > Chordata > Actinopteri > Perciformes > Percidae > Sander > Sander lucioperca. The sequence goes on from NC_050174.1 coordinate 13,106,922, forward strand.
TGCATGCAAGTGTGAGTGGATACACTGCCTGGTGGAGGAAAAAAATGACAATATTTTAACAGTAACAGTGGCCCTGACCTATAGTTTGCCATTTTCAGATCATCCATAATGTTCACTTTGGCAGGAACATGAACTTAGCATTAGATGTTTTTTTCCTAAAAAATAGCCATAAATGAAAAGGTTTTACTTGTCTGGCTTCAGAACAAGAATGGAATTTAAGGTCTTATGTAGATTACCGTTATAGAGATTGATGCAGTTTCATGACTGACAGGATAACTCTCGGCCCTCATCTTTAGCCTTCTTTTTTTCTGTGTACTCTTAAAATCCCATGACAAACCCTGTGTGTGTTTGTGTACACTGGTGACATTTTGATGTATATTGAGTATTTGCTGCATTATCTTTAGTTATTCAACCAGCCAGTGTTCATATTCCTGTCTAATCCTGCAAAGACAGCTGGGTCTGTCAATCAACTGTTCCAGTAAAGGTGATGGCCTTCTTTTAAATGTTACTCTGGTAATTGTGATAATGAGGGGTGAACTTATCTGACTATTTTGCCTTGGTGCAATATCAGCTATTTTTCCCATGTCAGCTTTATATAATTCTGCTGGTGGAGACTGTATTGCTGGTCTAAGTGATGAAATAAAAACATTTCAGAAGAATAGTAGCCCTTCTCTCATTAGAGAAGAACTAAATAAAAAAGAGCATTTACCCGGATGCTGAAAACTATCCTGAAGCTGAATTAAATTATGACTTGAGCACTAAGGTTATCTGGGATTTTCTCACTCCACTCACATTCCCTCATTGCCTCAATCAGAGGCCTTGTTTGGCTGTGTTGGGTCCCAAAACATTCCTTGCCGGTCAAGTGCCTCTCAGTCCAGTCTGTCCCATGTCCAGAAAAGTCTTAAAGCCAGTGGCCACCCATGATCACACAACACAGTGGCTGCACTGGGCATTCTCCCTCCCTGGTGAGACCTGGCCCTGCTGGGACCCGCAGGGAGGAGGGCCGGGCAGCTGTGGATAGGGACGGGGCCAGCTGTCTGAGCTATATCTGGACCTGGACTCAGTTATAACAAAAGCATTGAAGCCACAGCTAGAGCTCAGTCTGCCGCAGGCATTCAGCACCATATGTAATGAAAATGTAAGAGTTGTTTTCTGTAGGATTTATGGCCACTCCAAATATGCTGGTAGATATGTAGGTTTACATTAACAACCTATAATGTTGTGTTTGTTCTCTTGGTGCTCTGCTTCCTTTTCACCATGCTACTTTTGGTCCTACGCTCACCACTCCTTCTTTTGTGTACATACCATCTCCTTAGAGTTTATATCTGCTAATGCATTGTTCCCATCTTCCAGCCATAATGGTGTACCGTACTTGTCACATAAACTTTTGCTTCACAGCAGCTCTGTATCATTTAGACACTCAGTGTGTCAGTCACACTCCATGAACTACGGTAACAGTAACTTGGCAGGGGTGCTCTCGCTCTCATGTCCTCACTGTCACCCTCTCTGGCATGGCTGGGAGGCGGAGGCGGATGGAAGAAATGATGAGATGTGGTGAGCTGGCAGTCTTGGTACAAAAAGAGATTAGTAGAGGGAGCCTACTTCACACATTCAGGTCTATTATGACTGCAGCGTATTTAACCAAAATCCTTTTGTGCTTATTACGTCCTAAATGTCAGCAAGCTTCAGTTATGTTTTTTTTTTTTTTTTTTTTATAAACCCCATGCTTGTTTCATAAGTGTACAACTTAAAAGCCTGAGCTCCAGGTTAGGGGATTCGTCATGCAAGAGCTCTCAGATGACAATGCACATATCCAACTACGGTCACAATTTGAATGAATTTAAATGAACATAGACAATGAAACAAATTAATGTAACTGTGCATCTTTTTGCATGTCTGTGTGTATGCTCTTGCTCACGCAGTGTGTTTTTGTGTTATGTGACGTGTGCAGATAGAGACAGAGCCCGTCGTGGCGTCTGAGCCGGTGTTTTCAGCTGGACCATCTGCCCAGGTGGCGTGTCACGTCCCGGCCATCCCCAACGGCTCCAGCACTCAGGCCAAACCTGACGAGCGCTCTGGAAAACTGACTGAAGAACAGCTGGCTGCTATCGAGGACGAAGAGCTCCTTGACAAAATGGTACTTCACACCCAAGTTATAATTCTGGATGATTTAGATTTGAAAGCACCACTTTGTAACAAATACAGCAGCTGCAGTCATGCAGCAAGTTTGTGTATTAACACTGAATGTCTCACTATGTGAGGGTGTGTTTGGAAAAGTCATAGCCTGGTGTTGTGTGTATGCGCAATGCTATGTTACAACTGCATGCATAAATAGAGCCATGCTACGTTGGCTTTTTGTGAGGATTGACCTCATTGTTTCCGTTTGTGTTTTTTTTTTTTTTTTCTTCCTTCCACAGCTCGATGAGTCAAAAGACTTTGAAGAGAGGAAGATGATCCGTGCAGCCATGAGAGACCTTCGCAAGAGAAAGAGAGGTAACAGCAATCTTCTGCCTGGTATTCCAACCACATCAAAGTTTTTGCTCCATCATTTTATCATGACAACTGCTTTCTTTCAAATCATCTAAGGTAGACACGTCGCCATTACAATCAAGCCTGATGAATTTAATTTACTCACAATTTCTGCATGATTTCTATCCATTCTGCCCTCAGAGGCCATGCTGGGATGTACTCAAGAGGAGATAGGTAGGGCAGGTTGGTGTGCAGTGTGCATTAACAATTGATACTTGCCTGCGTTTGTCTTTTTGTGTGCACCATCCTGTCATTGTCGGACCACAACAGTTTATCTCTCAGACCTCTGTGGTGGATGATGAAGGATTTGTTGACAGTTTTGTTAGAGTGCATGAATCCTGGTTTCCTACTCACCTCAGTGTGCAGCAATATTGTTGCTAAAACGTGTACCACATTTGGTGTATTCTGTGTTTTGCTGTGAGCACTTGCCATATGGTTTCACCAGGCGTCTGGTTGCATTAGGCTGACAGTTGAAGCTCCTTATTTGATTCCCAGATCTGTAAAGGTTCAGTGCACTCAGTGGCATGGAGCATACCAAGGGCAAAAAACCCACTGCATAGTAGGTTTAAATAATGCTCACTCTCAGGTAAAAGCTTTAGGTAGCCCTGCAGGTGTTAAGGTGTTATCAGTATTCTGGACATTGTTGAACTTGGCACAGCCTTCCATAGAGGACGGTCAGAGTGTGTTTGCTCTCTTTGATCTGTGATGTTTGTGCAGTACATACTACTTGACAGCTTTGGCTCAGCTCCGAGCTTCCCATGTGTGGGTGCTTGTGTGTTCAGAGGAATTTTACGGTACTATGGAAAAAGAATCCTGAAATGTATCGCTTCAAATTTGGAAGCCCTGTTTTAATCCATCTTTGTGGCAGTCAGATGAGGTGCTGTCAGTTTGTTTAGGACCTTTTGTCCTCCTCCTCCTCCTCTTTTTCCACTTACATCATCTCTCCACCTCTCTGTCCCTTCTCTCTGTCCCTTCTCTCCTCTCCTCCACACCAGACCAGAGAGAAAAGGAGCGCGAGACCCGTCTGCAGGAGCTCCGGCAGCAGAGAGAAGAGCGAACACAGAAAGGCCTCGCTGGTGTCGGAGCAGGAGAGGTGGTGATGAGGAAGGTGGAGAAATCAGCAGATGGCTCCAAACTCAGTCAAGTCACCAAGACAGACCGCTTCGCTTCATCTGGTAGTTTTTTCTTTTCTCTTTCCTTCCTGCATTTCTGAAACCTTCTTTTGAACCTTTTTTGAACCTGTATTTTAACCACTCACAGTGACTTGTTCACAATTGCAAGACACAAAAGGCATCTTGGGAGGTAAAAGTTAACAGTAAAAGCAGATGAAAAACAAATTGTAAGGCTACTGACAGACGGATATGTCCAATATGTACATCGTTTTAAGTGTTTGTTTGTGTTTACAGATGATGGGAGCCGATCAACACGCAGCACTGTCGTCGAGGCCAGTTATGTGCAGAAAACAGACAGTGAGTCATTACTTTATTTCTCCTAAAATTCTGTATAGTTATTACAGTCATATCACCAATATCGTTCATATATCTGTGTTTTTGTTTATTATCTTAGGAGGGACAGTCCAGTCAAAATCATTCAGCTACAGCTCTTCCACATCCTCCTCCAACACAAGCAAAAAAGTGGGCAGGTATGTCACAAAACATCAGCACAGTAATTACACTAAATTTAAAATCCGTGGACTTTCACAGATTAACTTGCTGTACGTGTCCCTGCCTCAGTGTATTTGATCGCGAGGATGACACATCATCTCGCAGCGGCAGTGGCGGGTTAGCCGCAGTGGAGCGAAGGCAGGCAGAGAGGCGCAAGGAGCTGATGAGGGCTCAGACTCTGCCGAAGACCTCGGCCATGCAGGCCCGCAAAGCCATGATAGAGAAGCTGGAGAAGGAAGGAGGAGGGTAAGGATAAACAGAGAGATATTACTACCAAACACTACCAAAGAAAGAAAAGGAGCAGGTCGAAGCATCTAAATATTAACACAAAGCTAATTTTTCTTTCAGCCCTGGAAATCAGGCAGTCGCCAAGGTAAACAAGGTCCAGCGTTCCACCAGCTTTGGTGTACCCAACGCAAACTCCATCAAGCAGATGCTACTCGACTGGTGCCGTGCCAAGACCCGCTCGTATGAGGTGAGCCAACCTGCCATGGCAACCCATTGTGTGTTTAGTGCTCATCTGTAATGTCAGCCAGTGAAGCTGTAGCTGAACCTGATGATTAAGACAAGATAGGCTGAGATAATATTTTCCTACTTTTGGAATCTTTCCATCACTTATTTGGAATTTGTCTTCTCCCTCAGCATGTGGATATTCAGAATTTTTCATCCAGCTGGAGTAACGGCATGGCATTTTGTGCCCTGGTGCACAATTTTTTCCCTGAATCCTTTGACTACGACTCCCTGAGCCCCAGCAACCGCAGGCAAAACTTTGAGGTGGCCTTCAGCACTGCAGAGTGAGTACACATAAAAAAAAAAAAAAACACGTTTGTCCCAGTAACATGTCCACTAACCACATCAGTTCTGTTGTTGTTGTTACGTTTTGACTGTAAGTGAGAGCTTTGTTGGAGAAACCACATCCACTGCAGTGAGCCTTCATTTTTCTTACGCTTGGAAGAAAAAATTGAAGAATATGAGGAGCAGAAGAAGCTACTGCAGGCTTAGCTTTCCTTAAAGATAGAAACATTATCTTCCAACCAAGGCTGCCGTGGAGTGAATACACAATGAAAATCAAACAATCAAAGCCATTTTTTCAAACAAACATTTCTCTTTCTTTGCATCATACAGGTTTTTCACACCCACCTCTCGTTTCTCTGTAAAATCCCAATCTAGCTTTTATTCAGTTTTGCCAACATCTAACTGAGCCTGAAGTACAGAGACGGACGGAGAACACGTGGAAGCTCCACTGATGTCCCAGTGTTAATTTTCCTGTCTCTCCCAGGTGTCTTGAACCACCTCAAGGCTACTACTCTAATTACTCCACCTCTAAACCTCCACTCTCCATCTGTCCTCTACTATGAGTAACTGCTGTGACACCCTCCATCTCCTCTAAACCAGAGACCCATGAGCAAACCCTTCCCAAACAACCACCAGGTTAAAACAACAAATGGACAAGCTCTCAGCTATGCCCCCAACATTTCCTCTCCTTTTACTCCTAATATCTCTCCTCTCCCTTTCTCGTCCCTCTTACATCACACCATTCTGACTTGTAATGCCCCTCCACCCACCTTTTTGTGTGTGTGTGTGTATGTGTGCTCTCACATGCTCCCAGTAGCATATTGTCCATGCTGATATGATGTACTATTCGTGCTCTCAACACCGGACTGTTACCCAACCACAGCCCCCGCATTTCCACCTTTGTGTTGCACTATCACTCACTTCCCTGGGCACTCCTGACCCTCCCAGCAGTTTGCTGTTATCTGGAATCTCAACACACACACTCTCACACACACTCCATCCTGTGCACCAGTGTGTTGTTTTTAGAGTCACCATATGGTTGTTTTTGTTTAGTTTTTTTGCAGAATCCTTGTTGTTTTTTTCATCGTGTCTTATGTTTCTGAAATGGTCAAAAGTTTCACAGAAAAAAACAACAACAAACAAAAAGGCTAAATGAGCATCACCTGACGCTCATTTGACGTTTTGTTTTGTCTTATGTGTGTGTGTGTTTGCCACATAATGTACGTATCATGATGTTCATGAAGCATGTCAACTCATGGATATAATTGTGAACACAGAGAATGTAATGTTATTGTTTCTTTTTGTGTCATTTCTCTCTCCCTCTGTCTCTTCACCCTGAATCTTTTTCGTTTTTGGCTGCTCACTGCTTTATCTGTCCCCCCCCCAACCTTCCTCTCTTTCCCACACTTTGTCCACTATCTCTGTCCTGTTCCTCCTCTCTTCTTCTTATCTGTACTTCTCCCTTCTCCTCCTTCTCTTCTTTGTTTCTATCTGTTTGGGTCTGCCTTTCCTTCCTGTCCTCGTCCTCTCCCCCCCCCCTGCTGGGTGCGGGCACAGGAAACTAGTGGACTGTCCCCAGCTGTTGGATGTGGACGACATGGTGAAGATGCGCGAGCCGGATTGGAAGTGTGTGTATACGTACCTGCAGGAGTTCTACAGAGGTCTGGTGACGAAGGGCCTGGTTAAAACCAAAAACTCCTCCTAGAGTCGCACCCCACCTAAAACTGAACCCATGGTGAGAGAGGGGGCAAACCTACGAAAGAACCTTACTTTGGTTCTGAGAGACGGGATGGAGGGAGTGTGTATGAGTAGGTGTGACTGCATGTTTTAAGCAGCTGTTAGGATTTAAATCAACCGTGGCTGTTCAGAAAACTCCTTAATTGGACACTTTTGGATATTTGATCATTCATGTTAATCTGAAGCTACTGAGGTCCAAAGTACCATACATGGTGTGTGTGTGTGTGTGTGTGTGTGTGTGTGTGTCCATGTGTGCATTTCTGCATAGTCAGACTATGGCCCAGGCAGAGAGCCAGGACCATCTGCAGCTCAACACTTTAAAAGGAACTGCTGTATCACAATGTTTCAAACAGAGAAGTTAAGAAACAAAGCAGAGAACGGAAAGGCTTTGTTGTCTCCTGACTTTTTATGTCTACAGTTCCTTAAAAAACATAACCGATTTTATGTAGTTGACATTTATTTTCTCATGTGAGAGATTTACCCTTGTGCTTTTCCTCTTACTTTGTTTGTTTGGGATGTCTGAGGGTTTACAGTAAATGGAGATATAATGCCGCCCTGTGGTCACTCCCTGCATAGCTCACATGTGAGGTCTTTGTTCCTTAAAATGGTTTATTGAAATGCGCTGCATTACTGAAGTTTATTTATAGAGAACTTTTAAAGGGTTTTCCACACTGTGCTTTAGAGAAAACAGAGACAAAAAAGGATATAAAAAAAAAGAATAAGTAGAGCATAACCACAACAAGGAGGGGTTTGTGTGTGTGTAGTTTGGTTAATGATCACGAGATTAAATATGAATATACATGACTGAACATCTGAAGAGAATATCCTCCCCTCTGCTCCATCTCAGGTCCTCTACCATCCTGTCTGTTCATCCTCCTCTTTCTCATACACACTCTCTTGTATGCTGTTCCTCAGGAGCTACGCCAACTGCATGCCTTTGCTGGAAGTGGAGGACATGATGATCATGGGTAATAAACCTGACTCCAAATGCGTCTTCACCTACGTACAGTCTCTGGTCAACCACCTGCGCAGATACGAGATGTCCATGGGTCGGCCCTGTGACCTCTGACCTGTGCTCAGTGAGGGTTCAGCCTTGACGTGGCATCACCCCTAACCCCCTGTGTGTGTGTGTGTGTGTGTGTGTGAGAGAGAGTGAGAGTTTGTTTGTCAGTTTGCTTATTTTCTTTCTTGGCAGCGGTGATGTCTATTAATTTTTTCACGTAAAGTCCACCTTTCTCCAGCAAGAGAGCGCCAACGTTTTTTATAAGACTACCTTTTAAGCTTTAAAATTTTACTTTTTTTGTACTCAGCTTTGTACTAGGTAATATTTAACATGCAGTAACTGTGGCTCTACGCCAGTGTACTGAAAAACACATCAAGAGAGAAAAGAGAAATATTTTTATAGTATTTCCCCTTAAGTTATTTATACCTACATTTTTCTCTGCTACACTTCAATTTGCTAGCATTTCTGTTGGTAATTCCACAGAAGAAGAAAAATACACCTAACCATATGATGCATTCATTTCGGTACTTTTTTAACTTTTACCAAACTCTTGTAGTATTTCAATTAAGTTATTAGAACAGGTATGTTCTTTCTTCATTGTTACAAGTAATCTCACTTTTCTGAATTCTACATTGCTACTGAGAACATGTTTCAGATTATTTGAACATTGTACCCCTCCTGTATCACTGTATCATCATAATATAACAGCAGAAATGCGTTGCAGTCAAACAAGCTTTTTATTCAGGTAGAAAGAAAACAGCAATGGGCGGTAGCCTACAGTTGAATTGTATCATTATTTGATGTTTCTTACTGCTTGACTGACAGCATATGTACAAACAAAAGTGTGTACAACAGTGCTGCCATCATCCCCAGCATCACTGACTTGCCCTGCCAAACACACTCGCACACAGCTCTTTTAGAGGGCTTCTTATTTATGCTTGAGTAGATCTTTTTGAAATATATTATTTGTCAGTGTGTACATTATGCTTTTAAAAGCTCAAGCTATCACGATGTTTTGTGAAACTAATTGGGGTCACTTTTTGAACAAGTTCATGGGCCTGATAAAAGGCCGGCTTTCTGTTTAAACGTGAGTAATCATGACTGAACATAACTGCCAATTGTACATTTTACAACATGAAGCTAAGGACATTTTTTTTAAACGAAGATTTGTATTCCGCTTGTAAAATTAAGATTCCTTTGAGAAGATGTTGAAAATCTGATCGTTTCAGAGCTGATTTTGATGAAAGTTATTTCTCAAAGCTCTGTTTTAGTAGATTTAGAGAAAGTATTTGACAATTATTATTATCACCGCTGTCCACTGACATACCTGCCACGGAGCAGTGAGTTCTGTATATAAGAGCTTAAACACGTTATAATTTCATGTTTCTGTGCACAACAGTTAAATGTGAATTCAAATTAAACCAATTTGAGAAATGAGTGTGTTTGTTGGGGATTATTGCTCTGAATCATCCCATAAAACACTTAACGTTTGCTTTTTCCACACCCAATTTTTTTAGTGTCAAACATGCTTACATTCATTCATACATCTGCCAAATCTACACTTTGAAGGAAACAGACATGAGAACATAAACATTCAACACAGCAAGGCCGAGGATGAGGTTATTTCTTTCAAATATTTTATTATTTTATTCTTTTACAATGCTTCAACTTAAATCCTCTTGTGTGTGTTCGTCAAACCCACCAGAACATGTAGCATCAGCCTCAGGCCAGTCAGACAGTTTTCAGCCTGGGGCTTCATTCGGTTTCACAGTAGGTAGGAAGCAATCAGACACACAAGAGAACTCGAGAGAGGCGAAAATCCTGAAGACAGCTGACACATGATGGACCAATAAAATGTACACACTTCCAGTCGTGTAGAGAGTAGAAAAGCACTCACAAAGCAGCCGTTTGGGTTATTATTGCTGCAAAAAATAAGAACAAATCGCAAGAACAATATGTGCAAATTCAGACTGTGGACCTTTTAAAGGCCTTTTGCTGATGCTAAGATTGTGTCCTTGCCCAAGGGCTGATCCATGAGCTGCTGGTCTTATTTTGAAATAACAAGCATGTTTGTCATCGACTGCAATAACCAGCTGGTCGTGGAGTAGCTTTGGGGCTTAGTGGTACTGTGAGATCCCTACTTTTCTCCACTCTGACGGGTTATAGGTCAGTATGCTTGGTTTCTGCATTGGGCTCTGAGGAGGCATTCTCTGTGGCAAGATGGGAAGTGGAGGGTTTATAGGCCAGCTCGTCTTTAAACGGGCTGTCTTTGGCAGGAGAAAAGTGGAACTCCTCCGGCACCTCGTCCTCAGGTTTAGCCTTCTTGTAGAAGCCCAGCTCCCTCAGCAGCTCGTTGATCTCAGAGCGGGTCATGTCAGATAGGGCGATCCGCTGTGGAGCACACACACAGGTTGCATTATAATTCCAGTTTAAATTTACTTTTTGGTCACTGTTAATGCTGCGTGAAAAACTGCATTACACGTGTTGCTCCGTATCTGCTGGATGTGTTAATTGGCAACGGTTTGCTAGGAAATTTGCTATAAGAGCTTTAAAAGGTGAAGTCAGATGTTGGTTTACAGCTTGGTGTGGAGTTCTGCCCCCAAGTGGACAAACGTATTAATGCAGCGAAAAATTACACCATCATGCCTTTATTTCACATTTGAAAAGTGAAATAAAGCAAAATGTATTTTTTTTTTTTTTAAAGTTGTTTTTAAAAATAATTCTTAAAGCCTCTGTGTGTAGGGTATTTTAAAATTGACTGTAGTAACTGGTTTAGAAAGACCCCAACCCCTTCAATTCTACAGCTCTAACCCCTGGACTATGAGAATGAATAGGCTGAAAACAACACACAAACCCTGATTTACATCATAATTGTCACATTATATCATGTAGATGCTATAATCACATCCCAAGTCTACATATAGGGGCTTTGATATTGTGAAACAAGTACAATGCAAATATAAATAAGCTGCAAAACAAAGACTTACATCCAGCTCTTCATAATAGTGGTTCAGGAGGATAAGCTCAGGGTCGGCCCCAGGAATGTGCTTCATCACCAGGTTATGGCTGAGGTAGTGATGGTCAAGGATCGGCACAGAGAGAAAATGCTGGACTTTTTACAGTGTGCAAATTATAAACAACATATTTAAGAACAAGTCACAGGAGTGTACTTGAGTCAAAGGATACTAAAGAGGAATGTCCTGGACCACAAAGGCTTTGACCTGCAAACGGAGGTGGGGATTAATGTTTTTCACTCAAAGCTTGTTTCAGTGACAGATCTGTGGGGGATTATGTGAAACTCTAGATCTACAATGTTTCTCAGTGAGCAGATTTCTTTAGGCAGGGCTTTCAGGCCTCTGGCACTGGCGCTCAGTGTGTTGTCTGTTTTGTTCCTGTTGATGGGGATAACTTACCTCTCTGAGCCTGTTCAGCTGTCATCCACCACAAGTCTGGAAAGAGACAGAACATCAGATACAGGAAAATTAAACAAGCAGCTCTCATACTTTTGAAATGAGACATCACCTAAATTAGGAATACGATAAATGACATATTCAGCCACTGAAATGTGTCATTATGCATATCTTCCTTGTGGAGCTGCAATTGTTTGGGTTAGCTTCCTTGTTCAAAAACACTTAAGTAAGTCTCTCTAATGTTCTGGTATCACTGCAGCGTTGCATCCTTTGAGAGCACAGATTTAGATTAGGCTTCTGGGATGGATGCCTAACCCATTTTTGTAGAAATCCGAGCCGCAGGTATTGAGTAGCAGGTGTGACTAACATAACAATAGCAACAGATAACATGCTTTTCTTTTACAGTGCATGGTTTCTCATAAAAAGAAGGGTTGAGTTTCAGAAACTTTTGTGCAGGAATCAGACCTCCGGTTACGCCCTCAATCCCTTTCAGGTAAGAGAATGAGAACTGTCACTTTGTTGCCGATGTTATGGTTATTACATAAAATAGACCTACATGTTGTCTACACAGTCTGTGTAGGCTACTTAATTGGGTATAGCCTATACTGTAAACGCATGGAGATCCTTCCAGTTTACTACAGCTCTATTGGAAAAAAAAATCACTCACGCATGCGCCCATCACGGAAATATAAGGACATCCATTCACACATTTCATCAAATCTGACTGAAAATGTACTCACAGCGCGGCCGCACCTTCAAATGCAACTATCAGCCTATTCTCACGTATGAGTAGCATCTTAAGCTGCGGTGTTACTGTACCTCCACCCTCGCTTTCGCCAGCCCGTCCAGTTTCTTCAGATCCACATCGTAGGCCGAGACGCAGTGAAGTAAACTGGCCAACACGATCAGCCACATTATTTCTCCTGGTTCAGATCGTGGACCAGGACTCGCTCTGCTCCAGGACTAGTAGGCTACCTGCAGATGTCTGTAGGTACGTAACGTAACTCAGCTGAAGAGAGGAGGAGGAGGAGGAGGAGGAGAGATGATGTGCGGATATGTCACGTCCGCATTTCTTGCCACGTCAAAGATTTCTCCCAGAGGAGAAATAGAGAGGCGTGGAGAGGGCGCTCATTGGTTATCTGCGAGATCCCATCAAGTTACAGTTAATCCCATAGATGTGATAGGCTATGCAATCCATGGTTAATCCAAGCAAATGTTAAAATGAAAGTATGAAATCACTTTATAAAACCATACACAGGCTGAAATATCGCCTACGTAGTCTCTTTATTTAGGCCTATAGGCTACTTTAAGATCATGCAAGCAGAAGATGGCAGGTGGGCCGTTTCATATTTAGAAATAATGATGAAGTTGATGAACAATGAACTTTATACAAAGTAGGCCTAAATCACGTGTTCCTACATTTAGGAGGAGTTACCTGTGATGGAAAAAAACTGTCAAAAATGTGATCTTTGCTATGTTAAGTTATTGTATCAACAGTTAACATATTGGTGTTTGGCAAAAAAAACATGAGGACCTGAGCTGAGTTGAAGTACATTTGTCAAAACGGTGATGATGCTTTTGAGTCTCTTTAATCATGAGGCATTTCTTGAGCAAATTGCTCAGTTAAGGCCAACCTGATTATATTCAAATGTATATTCTGTTAATATTATGTCAAACATATATGCCTACATAGTGGCAGAACACAACTACTTTCCAATGTCAACATTTCAGCATAATGCAACACCACAAGCTTTGTAAATTAACACAAAATTAGATTAATACTTGTAATTCCTTTGCTACAGTTTCAACAAAAATGGGATGTATAAGATGTACAGAGGCAGTGTTTATTGCCACTGAAGTGGAAGGTTTCAAAAGCATTTCAGTAAACATTAGATGTGAATTTGGTGTGATGAGTTGCAATAGAACATCAGAGGAACACTGAAGGGATATGAGGAAAGTAGCAAAGAGGTCAGGAAACACACACACACACACACACACACACACACACACACACACACACACACACACACACACACACACACACACACACACACACACACACACACACACACACAAAAACCTGTGTTGTTGTCAGTGGGATTCATCACAGAAGAGAAAGACATACAGCACTGCTGGTCCGCTCTAGAATAGGCCCATTGCAAGGATGAAAAAGAAAATCTATAACAAAAATAAGATTTTAGTATTTAGATTTTTAGTATCTACTGTACTGTGTCAGTAGAAATAGGTCTGGCAATACTTGTATAGTAGCCTAGGGTCTGGCAAAGCGAGACTAGTAGCCTAATTGACCCAAAAGACTTTTGATGCTATACATTATAATGTACCTACTATATAGGCTACTCTATACTTCCCAGGAATTCCAACAACCTCTAGTATGCACAGAAATTAGTCGCTTTTCATGATATAGCAGTTTTGGAAATGCCTTAGTGTATAATCCACATTATATAAGAAAAAAACTAAAACCTATGTTTGTATGTTACGGTCAACGTTCGGCCTACATCTATGTTGACTATGGATATGCTATTAGTTTTTTTCCATATGAGGATACAGTATGTGCAGTGAGCTTTCAACACATCCTGCAGTATGTATTTTACTTCTGCATAGCTCCAGTAGCTTCAGAAAAAAACAGTATTTAAAGTTCTGCTAAGACAATACCAAGCAACTCTAACCTTGACCCTTGACCCAACATGGCACCCTTGCTCTTTTTCAAACTAATGAAATCTAAAGGAGGCTGCATCAAATCTTATATCCACCAACAAAAATACTCTCAGTTGGGTTTTTTTAGACAGTGTTACAGTCTACAAATGGCCAATTAAAATATGCTATAGAAGGTAAGGCCATACAACCCTCACTGCTGTTCTCCTGATGCACCTCTCCAAACCAACCACTATGCGGCAGTAGTGCTTCATCATAGACTTTGACTACATAGAACGGCCATTCAAATCCACACTGATTAATAGGTAAGAGGTAATTTGGCTCGCGGCCTAAAATTGACTAACGGTAAGTTGTTGTTGTTGTTGTTGTTGTTGAGGGAGAAGTGTACGCTAAGTTCGCAAATGTAAGCCATGTTTGTGTAATTGTCATGATATCTCCATTCTACTTGCTGTAGTTCTGGGAGCTACTGTAATCATCAACCGAACATCGTTGGCAGGCAGCGGCTGCTCGTTTACGGAAGCGCTCTCTCTCGCTCTCTGTCTCTCGTGCCGTCCCGGACACGTCTTCTTTAATTTGAAGGGCACGGTGAAGGCACAGGACACACAGGCGTGCGCGTGCTGCTACAGCCTGTTTCTTTAAACGCAGGAGGAGACATTTGTGTTCCTGAGATGTAGCCTGCCTCGCAAATCTGTCGCCAACATCGCTATAAACCCACCTGCTCCTCCTCCCTGTCATTCCCCCGCTGAGGAAGGAAGGAAGGCGCTGGGATGCCGATAGTTTCATCTGGGAGGCGACTGGAAAGGAAAGTTCAGTGTATTTTCGGTTAACGTTTCACTCCTTCTCCTTCTTGTGATTCCTATTAATTCACATCCTCCACCGAGGCTACCGAGGCTGACCGACTGCTACATCTGTGACAACGGTTTCCTCAAGATCCATTAGCTGTAAAAATCCTCAACACAGAAGAACCAAAACAGGTAAAGGTAATGATTAATCAGCTGCAAGCATGCGTGCTGTTGAGTCTTGAAACCTATCAGGGACATTTATGTAACAGGACGCGCCTCTATTAATTACCAGTGATTGTGACAGCAGAAACACCAATATTGTTGTTTACTTTTATTTCATTCTAACATCCCCTGTAAAGAAATCATGCTGTGAATGTGTGGGTCATTGATACATGTTAAAGCTTACTTGTTTGCAACGTAAAACCATGATAATTAAGAATAAACAAATTTCTCACCTTTTTCAATGCTAGAGATCATGCAGATGAATCATGATCAGGTTTTCACACATTAGTGTACACACAGACTCTGGCACTGACATTTATATTAGGACACACACACACACACACACACAAATTAATGCACGTGTCTGAGTGAATTTGATGGCAAAACACTGAATTAAAATGACCTTCATTTTCTTTTTCTGCCAGACAAAAATTAGGCCAGATACTGTAATTGCTACTGCTGTCCTCTTTCAGCCGATACATCAGTCATTTCTGTTTCAGTATGTAAATATGTACACCTATCATGGGACGCTGAAAGTGTGCAATGTAAAACTTGTGTACTAGTGTTAACAAAACAGAGTATACCACATATCAAATGACACATCCTGACAAAAATCCTTCTCTTGGTTGTCAGGAATATTTGCATATTTATGTGCAGTCAGAAGCTGTTTCAGGTCACTAACTCATGTTATACATTTGTCATTATGCTCTGTTAAAATGGTGTAAACCATATAAGCTTTACCCTTACTCTGCCAATCTGAATCGCACCAAGCACATTATAGTGCTAGAATATAATGTAATGTGAAAGATGCACTGAGGGAGGATTATGCTGCAAGCCTAATAATCTGTAGCAACATTGGATTCCAAAACGCTGCATTTAATTTTAGTCTAAATTCACTGATTATCCCTGACTATCACTCCACAGCACAGGTCTGGCAATGTGAGACTATCACTCACCTAACAGATTTTCTCAGTAGTTACTGAAGCAGCAGCTACTGTACTGTGAAGCTGCTTTTGCAACTTTCCGTACGTATTTCTTCATTCTTACTTACGTAAATATCAGTAACTGGGCATGTAGAAAAATGTGGTCAGTGAACAGACTTCTCTATAAAACAGTGTTTTAATTCCATGCACATGCAGACCTTAGTACACATGCTGTGGGCCTGTTTCACGTTCCAGTCCACGCACAGTGGATTTATTTTTATCATCCCTAATGAGTTTTTGTCATTGCATTTGATTGCATAGCCAGATTCCTTCACATACAGATTATGTAGGGCTGAATGATAATCTTTATCCCAATTAGTTGACATTGTGCAATGTATGCAAGTCAATTATTTGGTGAACCAGATGCTGCTTTTGTGTCTGATAACAACATGGTGACCGTTTTCCTCTACAGAGGACCTTTTTAAGCAGAATGAAGCCAAAGTAAATGTTTCCATTTGGCTGATTTCTATAATTGTTAATTGACAGAATCTGAAATTGCAACTTACAATATAATTTTGCAGTGCAGACATTATACTGCATGTTGTCAGCATATGTCTTCAGTGTTAGACTGTAAGCAAGATCATCTTGACATTCTACAACCTTGGCTGTGATCTGATCATCTGGTCGTCCAAAACTATCTGTGTTGTCAAATAATCCCACCAGAGGAGCCAAGAAGGCTGGCTACAGCCTGCTGTTTGGGTTACACCACATACATCCTTCCTGGCTCTCTCAGCTTTAGCCCCCTCAGGAGGGCGCATGTAAACACCATGACACATTTGTTATTATCAAATCATTCCACTCTCTCCTTGGTGACCGTGAGTGGAATAAGAAGTGGTAATGTGTCTAACTGTAACTGTTCCCGGAAAGACAAATATTTGGCTCTTACTCTGTCATACATTAAGCAAATTAAAACAAATTGTGTATTAGAAATGTAGATCTGCATGTGCTATTTCCACCTTAATCAGTGTCCATATCGCACGTTTTAGTATTTGCTTCTTTCATTATCACCTCCACAAAGTCCTACATACTATACCTCCCCATTGTTCCCAGATATTTGAACATGTTCTCATTCTCCAGTTTTTTCCCCATGTTCCCGAGCACATTAGCACTGATTATGATCAATGTCCGGTTGTTGTGGCGGTTGCCGCTGGGACTGTGGCATGTTGACGTCATTGATAGTGACTGTTAGGTGGTTGGCTGAAGGAAACAATACAGAGCACGTCGCTGGAGGAGCGCAAGTGTCACCTCAGAGTGCAGGCGGAATAAAAGAGGAAAGGAATGAATTTTTTTTAGGCCAGGAATAGTGTAGGCGCTCAGCTTGATGTGAAAGGGAAAATATAGGGATGGGGAAACTAAATTGGTGGGGTGAGCGATTCACTGCCCATGCAGTGGAGGTGGGTAAGATGGAACAACAGACTCTGGGAGAAGATGGGAAGAGGGAAAGGATTAGAGAAATGGGACGATGAGAGAGAGAGAGAGAGAGAGAGAGAGAGAGAGAGAGAGAGAGAGAGAGAGAGAGAGAGAGAGAGAGAGATTAAAGCTTGGGAAAAATAGACAGTGCCAGAGGGAAGTGTGAGAGGATCAATTTAGAGACATTCTGCAAAGAGTGTTGTCACTGAATGGGCTGTCTCGCTCCGCTCTCCCCCTCGCTTCCCTCGACTCGTTTTGCACCCACCCACTCCCACGTGTGCCCTACCACCCTCCTCCACACTCCCCCCACCGAATGCCATACATGGACCATAGGAATACATTATGCCCAGCCAGGCACCAGGTTATTGGTGGACTGAGAGGCCAGCATGTTTGTGGGCACATGTGGAGTACAGAGGCAGCCCTCCTCTCTGCACAAAAGTCATGGCCCCCATCTCTTCAAGGTCATGTGAATAATTATAAAAAAGGCTCTGTCGTTTCCCCGTCCCCAAGCAGATAACCCTGTCTCCCTACTGACCAAAAATATGTCCCTAATGTACAGGGCATCGTTTCAACCATGTAGAGAATATATTGGGTTAATGTCTGCCAAGATTTGGCTGTGCACCTGACAATGTTAGATTAAGTGTCCGCTCACCCTCATAGAACATTTTGACATTTTTTGGTCCTTCCTCACCTGTTTCCCTGCTGCCACAGTTTAGTGCCCAAATCAGCTCTTTTAAGGCTCAGACATGTCCACAAGCACAATACGATGTCCCCATCTACTGTATGTGGCTGATTTTTTGTTTAAGGGATTTTACATCTGAGCATTTCTTGCTTGCTTTTATTTTGTCATCTTTGGTGATGATTACAGTGTCTGTATCTTTTTTTTCCTTTAATTTCCCATTAATTGTATGGCCATATTTTTTCACGGAAGTTTGAATTTCTATAATTGGCACTCTTTTATCGTCAGCCATGTTGGACATCACCGTATTTACTATTACTAATTACATAGTTATTCATTTTTCATCAACTCATTGAAGCAGTTGCCTCTGAAGTTAAGATGCTGCACATGTTTTGCATTTAAATCAGACATTTAAAAATATTTTATAAACTGTGTGCAGTAGCTTAAATTACTATTGTCTCCTATCAATCTGCAATAGAGAAAAGCAAAACAGTCATTTATTCACACAATAATCGAATAGTTACTTGAATGAATGCATTTAGATTGCTTTTTTTATTCCTGTCCTCTACTCTGTTTGTCTGATCTCTCTGCAGCTCCTCTCTCTGTGTTGTTGTTTATTCCCTGCTGTTGACTTTTGTGGTTCTGGACGGTGCAGCGGTTCTTCATGTTAGTGTGTGGCAGGTGCTCTGAGCTGATAGGAACTGACTGAACATCTCCCTGGTTACTGCTGGACTGGCGGGCGGCTTAGGCACAAGTAGAGAGGATGTTAAACTGTGTCCAGGTGTTTTTTCTTCTCCAAATCTTCCATTCAAAAGCTCCAAGAGGTTAGGACAGTAGGGGAATATGTTTCTCCTTGTCTCTTCCTGCTCTTTAGCTGTTGCTTTTATTTTGGTCTTTCAATTTCGTCTCTCATACATGCAGCTGTATTCTTCTGTTTTCAAGGCCGTGAGAAGGCAGGTAATTGAACAGTCATGAATTGGTGGGAGCCTGACTCACTCAGTTGTCTTGCTGGCTCAATAGGGTCTCATGACAGTCCTGCACTCATCAGCTGAATAGCCTTGTCATTTGTGAAAGAGGCTGCATGGCGTGCTGTTCAGTGTTCCAGTGATAGAAATCCTCTCTGTACCTTTTTTAAATTAATTTTCTGTAGTACATTATATCATCATTTACTGGCCACAGAGACTTTGGTTTTGTTCCTTACATAAATCTCTCCATATAATTCTGATGCTACACAAGAATGTTATCTTCAGGGTAAGATGTTCTGGATGAATATGAATTTAAATTCCTAAAATGCAAACATGATGTGCATCTTGCAAGTGGAAACATTCCTATTGTTTTCTTTGTCACAGAAATCTTAAGAAATGGACGGAGATAATCCGAACCAAAGCCAGACGCAAGAAGACAACCCAAAGGGAGCAGCAGAAGCTTTAACAACAACTCCAGCTCCGGCATCAGATACAGCGGCCCCGGCCACAGATTCCACTGCCGGCCAGCCTGGAGCTCCTGCCAGGCCTAGACGGCCCCAGAGAAGCGCCAGAGTAGAGGGCTCTGTTGACATCTCCGAACTTAAAGCTGAACCCAAAGCTGAACCCACTCCAGTGGCTAACCAGGACGAGTGCATTCCTGATGGCACTGTGGCAAGTCGCCCCAAAACCTCTGGCCCTGGAGCAGTCAAACCCGTAGGAGAGCGCACCGGGCCCAGCGCCAAGGCTGGTCCTAAAGGATTGGGCCACCACCCGGTTAGGGCTGCCTCAGTCCCCCACCCACCTGCTAGCAGGCCTGAGGCTCCTCACCTGAACCCTCATGCACAGAGAGCCTTCTCTGTAGCAGGTACAGCTGACACTCAGACCCAGATTGTGGAAGACTTCAGGCAAGTTCCCTCATCTGTTTTTCCCACCATGATTTAGCATGTCTTAACATCGCCTTTATTTCCCAAACTGCTGAGAAAAAAAGCCTGGCACACATAGTATTTATTTATATACACTGACAGTCACCAGTGCAAGGCTACATGACTAGAGTGAACATGTAGTCAGATTCTGGTGTTTTTTGCGAAATACTGTCATCATAATTATTTGTTTCTGTGTCATGAAACATTTACTTTGACTACTTTTTTTTTTTTTTTTTTTTTACAAATTCAACAACCAAATTGGTTGTTGTGAAGTGAAGAATCTCTCTGAATAATATCAATATCCCAAATTTGGTCAGAATACATGGCATACAGTTATTTTTTTTTCTAAATTACATCCATTTCAGTGTTAGGTTTGTGTCTTTCTTTCCCTCTGGTTCCTTTTTATCTATGGGTGTGTTTCTAACCACTTCCTGCTTTAGTAGGTAGTGAATCACTGTAAAGTGACTTGGATTAGGTTGCTAAATTAATGGGAACATTTTAACAGAAGTGTTGTGGCACAGAAAACTTAAATGATTGAAGTCTGATTTAATGCCAATTAATGTGAATGAACAAGAAAAATGGCAAACCTAAATGTACATGTAACATGTATGCAGTTTAATCAGCTACAGCATGCTGTGGCTGTGAGAAGGGTTTGCTGGAAGTGGAAATGTAATGATAACACTGCAAGTATAGTGAGCTCACTGCTTTTTATAGAACATTTTTGGAATTTTCTTGGGAGCTGAATCTCAAGTGCCCTGGAACAACTGGAAACCTAAATGTCCTTTATCCTTTGCCACCACTTTTGGCCAGTAAACAGAGAAGAGCTGCATGTTCAATTGTTTCAATAGCTTCCCTGCAAATACACTGTAAATACTGCATTAAATATACAGTAGATCCTATACATGTGTAATATTCAGACTGGTCCAGGGTTGGCTTGGCTTTCAGCACCAGTGGATTTGAACACAGGACTTCTTGTTTTTAAGTGACATTAACTATGGGGCTTCCAGGTAGCCCAATATATCAAATCACACTGCACGAATTAACAACAAACAAGGTGTAAATACAATCCCTTACACAACCTTTGGTTTGCACCAGTGCTGTCTGGCAACTGCCCTCATCAATGGTGTTAATTAACCTAATGGAAACAGTAGCTGCTGGAAATGAACACAGTCAGTTTGTACTCAGTTTTGTAATGTCCAATCTTTTTACTTAATATTAATATTTCTTCAGTCATTTTATGCAATTTCCTCAGCATATGAATCAGAATGGCTAAATTAATTACATCATTATCATTTTTATTAATACAAGGGTTCTGCTGTGTCACTCAGAGTCTGTAGGTTATGAACCTGAGGTGTGTAGGAGACGAGAGTTTATAAGTGATACTACCTAACACCCTTTTCCAACAGGCTGCACATCATCACTTGGAACGTGGGTTCGGCCACGCCACCTGATGACATCACTTCTTTGCTGGGGCTGAATGTGGGTGATGGAAACACAGACATGTACATTATCGGGTGAGTGTTTTGTGGCGCATCTAGTTTCTTCCACATAAAAGCTGAATTTTCCGGCGCCTTGGTAGCTCACCTGGAAGAGCACATGCCCATATATAGAGGTTTACTCCTCGACGCAGCGGCCATGGGTTCGACTCCGACCTGCGGCCCTTTGCTGCATGTCATTCACCCTCTCTCTCCCCTTTCAAGTCTCCATCTGTCCTACAAAAATAAAAGCCTAAAATGCCCAAAAAATAAATTAAAAAACCCTGAATTTTCCATTTATGTACATTTTTCCCACATGGACACCTAAAACAATGTCCCTAATGAGCAGCCAGGCTTAATTCTTTACCACAGTGATTATGTCTCTCTCCTTACGGCTACAATTTTCTTTCATTTATTAATCCTCCCTTACATTATCAAAGCTCCCACTCAACAGCTCCTCTTACATCTCTGTCGACTGTTAACCCCTGTGTGTTGTGTGTCATTTTTCTTCAAGGCTGCAGGAAGTGAATTCCATGATTAACAAAAGGCTAAAAGATGTCCTCTTCACAGACCAGTGGAGCGAGGTCTGCATGGAGAGACTCAGCCCCTTTGGTTATGTGCTGGTCAGTAATGGCTTTTATTATCAAAACATATGCACACTCTCATAGTAAAATACTAAACAGCTTAGATTCATACACATGACGTGATCGCTGATAAGATCTCTGCTTCTCCGCTACTGTTTCGGCTCATTTTGTTCCCTGAGCAACGGATGGGGTGATAATTCATAACAGGCGTGTAATGTCAGCGTATCTGCTATCTTCCGCTGTCTGCCAAGCTCAAAATGCAAAGTCAAGCTCTCACTGTTTCTCAGTCTCCCTTCTGTGTGCCTTTATGACTGCATATCTGCACCTTTTTCTCTTTCTATTTCACAATGCCTACACATACCCACTGTGGGAATGTAGTATACTAAGAAATGCAATAGGTTTCATGGAATGCACACAATAAATCAGATGTAGCAAATACTTCCTAAAATGTATTCCATACTGTATATGAAATAAGACGAGCATGGCTATGTTATTTTCTGAAGAACTGTCTGGTGTGTTGGTATCTACCAGGTTTTATGTTTTTAAGGGGCAGGTACTGCAGCTGTGGTTGGTGTTCGTCTGGCTGCGTCTGAAACGATGCTTGGCTCTGTTGGCATGGTGAGCCAGAGAGCCTGAATCAGCTGTCGAGCTGAAAGAGCTAGACAAATGTCTCCCAGGATGCTGTTTTATTTTTGGATCATGTTGTTGTCCGTGTTGATGGGCCTCTGACAGTGAGACTGATGCTGTCCCCCGGCTGTATCACGGTCTGCTACGTTAGCTTTAACCTCGTTAAAATCATTTCCTTTTTGTGTACTTCATGTGGATATTAATACTGTGAACATGTTAAGGGGATGTGTTAATTTGAGATTGTCTTGAGCAAAGGGAGATGCATGGTGTCAGTAGGAATCAGTCTAGTTATGACATGGTGGACAGACACGTAGTAATGAGACACCCCATCAGTTCTTTTTCACTCTGAGATAGTGCTCACCAACGCTCATTCAGTCAGGTTCAAACTGTAACTACTGCAGACACAGGAAAGCTTATTGTCCTTCACTGCAGAAACATTGAGCCAACAAAACATTTTTTTCTGGCTATTCACCACACAGCTGCTGATTGTCCACACACACCATCACACACGCTACAATTTAAATGCACAAATTAGCAAGGAAAGTTTTTTTCTGGCCCTTATCTCTAATTGCAACATGGTCACTCTTTTGAATGTGTTACCGTGACTTATTGTATGCTTTTCAACCACAGTACATGCAGGCAAAAAAGGGGATTCTATTCTCTCAGACTTTAGGCACAGATGCACACACACACTCATTGTATGTGTCCACACACATAGCACAAATAAAGTGGGTCCACTTTACGGTTCAGTAGAATCCATTACGCAACAAAGTTTTGTTGCGTAACGTAAACAGTAAGTGGCGAACAAATGTCAAAATCTACAAATAGCTGGTTAGTATACAAGCGAGCGGGTCTTACTGTATGTCACGTGCAAAGATGTGTGCCTCCATTACTGGCCACAGGGCATTTCAGGCCGGGTGTGATCATGCTTCTTCCGTCTGCAGTTGGGGGTTGGGATGTGTGGACCACTGGAGGAAGGGAGAGGGAGGGATGGACATAAATATCTGGTGAGGGGCTTGACATAGCATGCAAATACCTCATCTTGTTCCACAATGCATGTGTCATATTTCTGCCCCTCTTGTGCAGTACATAAATATGTACACCTTTTTTTTATACCATTGGTGAACAAATGTCAAAATCTACATTTCATTATGTAGCAGAACAAGATGCAAGTGCTATTGAGATAATGGTGGAGGGCTTGGAGAAAGGAAAGGTCTGACCATCAAGTGCCTTCAGCGTGTACATCACGTTTCCTCTACAAAGTGGTTTGATGCCACAGCGAGGGTAGACCACAAGCTATGGCCTCCTTAATGTGCAGTGCTTCATGTAAAGTAGTAGGAGAGCTGGACCGCTGGCTCCTGCAGGGCTAAATGGAAATGAAAGGGGGCAGAAAGAGGAGGGGGGAGAGAAAGTGAAGCAGAGCAGCAGAAATGGACACACCGCAAAGCCGGACTCAGCTCAGAAAATTTGTTTATTGAAATATTAGTGCTAAAGATAAAGATATTTATACAGTTACCCTGAACTTTATAGCTGCTCTCTTTTCAGAAATATGCAAAGTGCCTCCTCCTAACTCGCACTGTGTACCTACCTATTCATGTTATCATATTTTTTCGCCATGTCTGTCTGTCTCACCTGCCTATCCCTCAGGTGACCTCCCAGCGGATGCAGGGATTGTTACTACTGGTCTTTGCCAAGTACTTCCATCTGCCCTTCCTCCGCGGAGTCCAGACTGAGACCACCCGTACTGGCCTGGGGGGTTACTGGGTGAGACGGCTCCTGACACCATTCTGTGATCAGCACTGTGTTATGGAAATTTCAGTTTAGCTGAACATAGGACGACATCTCTGCAGGAGTGACTAGATTTAAGCTTGCATCACTGTCACTGATACCCTGATTTCCACTTTCCACTACAGTCTACACACTTCTACTGCTCGGTGTGTAAATAATGGAGGTTGTTTGTATTTATCCAGTCTTGTTACTTGATATGCTATGATATACAGTGAGGAAAATAAGTATTTGAACACCCTGCTATTTTGCAAGTTCTCCCACTTAGAAATCATGGAGGGGTCTGAAATTGTCATCATAGGTGCATGCAAAAAATCCAGAAATCACAATATATGATTTTTTAACTATTTATTTGTATGATACAGCTGCAAATAAGTATTTGAACACCTGTCTATCAGCTAGAATTCTGACCCTCAAAGTCCTGTTAGTCTGCCTTTAAAATGTCCACCTCCACTCCGTTTATTATCTTAAATTAGATGCCCCTGTTTGAGGTCGTTAGCTGCATAAAGACACCTGTCCACCCCATACAATCAGTAAGAATCCAACTACTAACATGGCCAAGACCAAAGAGCTGTCCAAAGACACTAGAGACAAAATTGTACACCTCCACAAGGCTGGAAAGGGCTACGGGGAAATTGCCAAGCAGCTTGGTGAAAAAAGGTCCACTGTTGGAGCAATCATTAGAAAATGGAAGAAGCTAAACATGACTGTCAATCTCCCTCGGACTGGGGCTCCATGCAAGATCTCACCTCGTGGGGTCTCAATGATCCTAAGAAAGGTGAGAAATCAGCCCAGAGCTACACGGGAGGAGCTGGTCAATGACCTGAAAAGAGCTGGGACCACCGTTTCCAAGGTTACTGTTGGTAATACACTAAGACATCATGGTTTTAAATCATGCATGGCACGGAAGGTTCCCCTGCTTAAACCAGCACATGTCAAGGCCCGTCTTAAGTTTGCCAATGACCATTTGGATGATCCAGAGAAAGTCATGTGGTCAGATGAGACCAAAATAGAACTTTTTGGTCATAATTCCACTAACCGTGTTTGGAGGAAGAAGAATGATGAGTACCATCCCAAGAACACCATCCCTACTGTGAAGCATGGGGGTGTAGCATCATGCTTTGGGGGTGTTTTTCTGCACGTGGGACAGGGCGACTGCACTGTATTAAGGAGAGGATGACCGGGGCCATGTATTGCGAGATTTTGGGGAACAACCTCCTTCCCTCAGTTAGAGCATTGAAGATGGGTCGAGGCTGGGTCTTCCAACATGACAATGACCCGAAGCACACAGCCAGGATAACCAAGGAGTGGCTCTGTAAGAAGCATATCAAGGTTCTGGCGTGGCCTAGCCAGTCTCCAGACCTAAACCCAATAGAGAATCTTTGGAGGGAGCTCAAACCCCGTGTTTCTCAGCGACAGCCCAGAAACCTGACTGATCTAGAGAAGATCTGTGTGGAGGAGTGGGCCAAAATCCCTCCTGCAGTGTGTGCAAACCTGGTGAAAAACTACAGGAAACGTTTGACCTCTGTAATTGCAAACAAAGGCTACTGTACCATATATTAACATTGATTTTCTCAGGTGTTCAAATACTTATTTGCAGCTGTATCATACAAATAAATAGTTAAAAAATCATACATTGTGATTTCTGGATTTTTTTTTTAGATTATGTCCTCACAGTGGACATGCACCTACGATAACAATTTCAGACCCCTCCATGATTTCTAAGTGGGAGAACTTGCAAAATAGCAGGGTGTTCAAATACTTATTTTCCTCACTGTATATAATGCTGATTCATCCAGTTTTATGAGAATAAAGACCAGTTCTTTAAACAGGGGGTTGCTACAGTGTGTTACTGAAAGACAATAACATGCTCGGAGACAGAACTAAGATCCTGTTCACTGAAAAGTTATGTAGCACTTATTTTTAAATGAAATCCTCCCTGTATGAAGTCAGACAGGCATCACCACTTTCTGTAGATTTTATACTGAAACATCTTATGTGTTTTAGTGGGTCAGAGCAGTTGGGAGACCAGCAGGTAGAAATCCGCAGACTCATCCTGTCCCCCAACTGTGCACTTTACTGTTAGCATTAAATATTGATGACATTCTTCACTAATGAAGATGAATGAGTAAACTTCCTGTTTGTCTGTGGCACAGACACTTGCACCAATCAATTGACATATACTGTCTTTAGGCACTTTTCCATCACTGACTGACTATTTAATTTAGCTTCCAGTGAAATGATGAGACAATTAATACAAACGCTTTCTTGCCTTCCTCTCTTTAATATTATTTAACCTCCCCTGTGCTTGTCGGTGTTACAGGGGAATAAAGGTGGTGTGAGCGCCCGCATGTCAGCGTTCGGCCACACCATCTGCTTCCTCAACTGCCACCTGCCGGCTCACATGGAAAACTCAGAGCAGCGCATGGAGGACTTTGAGAGTATCCTGCAGCAGCAGCAGTTTGAGGGCCAGGCTGCCATCGGGGTTCTTGACCATGAGTAAGTCAGCACAACCTTTGCACTCTGATATATCTGTGCTAAACAATCCCAGACTTGTTTTCTCCATATTTATGTCTTATGAGGGAAATGGCAATCCCTCATAATCGGCATTGCAAAAATACTTATGCACTTATTTTTTCACAGTGTGGTGTTCTGGTTCGGAGATCTCAATTTCCGCATTGATGACCTAGATATGCAGGTGGTAAAATCAGCCATCGATAACAACAAATTTTCAATGTTGTTGGAAAAGGATCAGGTAAAAATGGGGTCTAATATACTGTATAAAGACTATGACATTTAACTCCTCTGCATGTAGTCCTCCTGAAAAGCAACTTGCCCCTTAACTCGTCTGTATTCATAGCACCAGGTTAACTTTTGATTGACTTTTTCATTTTGAACAAAAATAGTCTTTCCATTTAAATCTTATGGAAAAGCATTAAAACACCCCAATAAACTGTTCACCCTAAAATCTTAACTTGAGATCATAATTCTTGTGATGACTTGTCATTTCACAAGCTGAAATTACGTTTACGTTATGTTTAATTAAATGTAATTAATTAATTAATTAAATATATTAAATGTTTTGTTTTTGTCTGGTGGACTGTTTAGGTGATGTCACTAGAGGGCAATAAAGAAACACACTATCTTCTCACTGGAGCTGTCAGTGAGTGCCAAACAGAAATCCTCAGTGAGTGATGTCTACTAATTCTCATTGTTACAGCTCAATATGGCCAAAGACAGTGAGACAGTGTTGGAGGGTTTCCAAGAGGGGCCACTAAAATTCCCTCCCACCTACAAGTTTGATGTTGGAACAGATACATACGACACAAGGTTGGTGATGCCAGGGGTGCTGTTATGAATTCTAGACAACTGACCAGATATCACAGAGTCTAGCTTAGTAATACCAAAGCCGGTCTACGGAAAGCCTTTCCACTCCCTATTCAGCCCCATTGTACCGAATTTGGTTGCAGTTCCACCAGAGTTCCACTGGGGGTGATCGTGGTCCAGTGCAAAATAAATGGGACTCTATGGAGCTAGACGGCTAAATTTGTCTCTTTCGCCTGATTCTCATTGAGAAATCTCAGATTTGATTGTAGTTTTTGCAAGTTCAACTTGGATTATAGGTCGAGAGTTGAATGAACGAGTACTTATGTCCTTTTGATTTCTTACAGGTTGAGTCGTTGTTGCCCATAACACGCTAGCATTCTACTAATGAATGCTGATTGGTCAGTGAAGGACTGATTACGATTGGAGATCCCGCTTGACGGCATCCGAAGCAGAACCAGAATGTCAGAGTGAATATTTCGGCGTGGTCTTTAAAACATTAGCAAACCTCTTTCTAGCACGTGTATTAACAGGGAGAGCCTAACCTGTCAGCTGCGTTGTCGATGCCTCGAGAGAAAAAAGGAAGCGACTCAGAGCTTGCCGTAAAACAGTATCTCTGGCCATACGATGTGTATGACGTCATTGACATTTTAAAAAGGCTTTTTAGAACAAAAAAGCCACTTTAAAAAAAAATCTAACACCCAGCAGTGTGCATTTTCTTAGCCTCCCCTTTCGAATGCAACATTCAAATTACTAGACAAAAAATGAAAGTGCCTCTTTTTTCTCTCCATTTACTGTTATTAAACGGTTGTTTAAGTTGGTATTTTTGTATTTTTTCTCTTGCTCCATCTCTCTTTCTGTCATCCACCAAGTGGGAAGAAGCGTAAACCAGCTTGGACCGACCGGATCCTGTGGCGCCTGAGAGCCACTGCTACTGCCGGCGCTGCTGTCAGCACAGGGAAGCGTTGCTCCATTTCAGCGCTGACCAGCGGGACCAAAGTGACACAGCACTACTACCGAAGTCACATGGAATACACCGTCAGTGACCACAAACCAGTCTCCTCCATCTTTACCCTGCAGGTTTGAAATCTTTCGATACTGGTGCTAATACCATAATAAAATAGTTAGTAGTTAAAATAGTAGT
This sequence comes from Sander lucioperca, assembly GCF_008315115.2. NCBI lineage: Eukaryota > Metazoa > Chordata > Actinopteri > Perciformes > Percidae > Sander > Sander lucioperca. Next base: position 13,135,636 of record NC_050174.1, read on the forward strand.
TTCGGTACCAACACCAAAACAATACTATTTTCAACACCTTAGTTTACGTGTAAACTCAAACTGCTGTACAAGAACTTTTATATATATATATATATATATATATATATATATATATATATATATATATACATACATACATACATACATACATACATACATACATACATACATACATACATACATACATACATACATACATACATAGAGAGAGAGAGAGATACTCCTCGACGCAGGTTCGACTCCGCCCTGCAGCCCTTTCCTGCATGTCATTCCCCCCTCTCTCTCTTTTCATGTTTTCAGCTGTCCTATATAAATAAAGGCCTAAAATGCCCCAAATCATAATCAAAAATTAAAAAAACTTAGCAAAGTTATGATTTAAATCAGGAAACTGCTCAAATTGGACCTAAGAACATGACCATGCATTTGGTGCTAAGTTTATCTTAGAAACTTTACAGTCGAGCGCCTGGGTAGCTCAGTTGGTAGAGTGTGCGCCCATATAGAGAGGTTTACTCCTCGACACAGCAGCCGCGGGTTCGATTCTGACCTGCGGCCCTTTGCTGTATGCCATTACCCCTCTCTCTCCCCCCTTTCATGTCTCGAGCTGTCCTATAAAAATAAAGGCCTAAAATGCCCCAAAAAAATCTTTAAAAAAAAAAGAAACTTTACAGTCACTTTGCACTATATAAATGTTTATGGTAAATGTTCTTTGTAGTTCCCATACAAGGTGGATATTCCCCTGGTCACAATCATAGTGGAGGATGAGTGGAATAGTATTGCTGATGCCACAGCAAAATTCAAACTGGTGCCCAGCTACCCTCGCAGCTCCTGGGACTGGATCGGACTGTACAAGGTAAATAGTCTTACTTCTACTGGCCAAATAACGTTATGGCTAATCATCAGGAGTAGTACAACACATACTTCTGTGCATTATTAATTTTAATCATGTAGTTACTGTTAGTGATTGTGCTGCCCATCTCCAGGTGGGTTTCAAGCACCATAAGGACTATGTGGGATACGTGTGGGCCAAGCAAGAGGAAGCTGATTTTAATCGACAAGAACAGCAGGTAATCTGGTTGCGTGCTGAATTCTCTTCAGGGGTCATTTTGTTTCACATTTAATGGATATCTGACTAACTGTTTTCCAGGTAACCTTTACCGAGGAGGAATTGCCTAAAGGCTCAGGGGACTTTATCTTGGGTTACTATAGCAACAACATGAGCACCATTGTGGGTGTAACAGAGCCATTTCAGGTAATCATGGCACTGCTTTCTTGAGGTTAAAACAATCAAATGCATTAGCACTAAGAAAGGGACATTACATCTGTTGTACTATACTAATACTGCTGGTGTTCCCATCTGCATCTTAACAATTCTTTCATTATCTTTACCAATATTTACCTCAAATATTTATTCAAACATTTTGCTGCGCTTTCTCCATATTCTATCTCTTACATCCCCCTCTTGTCCTCTTTTTTTTAAATCTTTCTTCAGATCCAGCTTCCCACTTCAGGTCCTGACACCAGTTCTTCAGACAGCTCTGACTTCAGCTCAGAGGATGACAGCACTGTTGTCCTCATGAAGACGAGGTCCCGCAGCCCCAGTCCACGCAAGGCCAAGCACCGCAGCCATCGCAGCCACCGTAGCCACAGCCACAGTCGCAGCCGCTCTGGCAGCCCTGCACAGGCCAAAATGAAAATGCTCAATGTCACTGCTTCTCCATCCAGCACCACCACAGCTGAGAGTGAGTCCACAAGACTTCCAGCAGAGGGCAGCAGCAGCCAGGTGTCTGCTTCTGTGGTGAAAGAAAAAGACATAGAGGGTTCAGGGGTGTGATACACAACCTAGTCCTGCTGTTGTCACAGGTCACATAGCCAACTGTTGTGTCTTTTATTAAATACATCCACTACACTGTATGTTTTCTGTAATGAAAATATACAGTTTCTGATGCCATCCTTTTCAGGAACAGCCATCTGGTTTGTCCAGAAGGCTTACTTTGCCTTGAGTTCTATTAAGCTGTGCACATATTTTTTTATTTGTAAACCTTTCACTCTGTCCTGTGTTTCTTCTATCTTTGTCCGTTCTCAGGTGTGGACAGTACAGGGAGCTGACACCTTGCATTAGGAAATACTCATGGATGTTATGGTCATGTAAAGTAAAAGAGTGGTTACTTAATGCTTTTTAGAAACCATCTTCCGCATATTCCGCCGATGAATTGAAACCCTGCACTGATTTACTTAGCAGTCAAGTCAGCAGACTGCATACCAACGAAAGTAAACGCTTTTGAGACAAGGAGTATGACGTATGAGTATGACGCACTTGACAATGCTCACAAATCGCTCAGTTTGCTTTAGTTGTGGAACATGTATCTATTGTGTAACAAATCCGCTCGGACCAATAGGACCATAGAGACATGGTGAAAAAAGCATTTTATTCTAAAACATCCCACATAAGCATCACCAGCTCTATCAACAATCACTAACATTTTTAGCTTCTGCAAATGGAGAGATGCACTTTGACTTGGCGATATGAGTCTACTCTTGTGGATATTCCATGCTTCGGAAATTCATCAACATGACGCAAGGAACATTTCAAATGATCCCTCCAGGGTGCATGAAAAAAGTGGGTGGGGCCTGGGGTTTAGGGGGCTCGGCCACCAGCCATGGCAGCGTCACAGCACATGTCAGCTGAGAAAGTGAATGTGAGCGTAAAAGGCCTTAAAATAGGCTGCCAAATCAGTGCAGTGGGATGTGAGGGGTGTGGGGGGCTAGCTGTCAGCTAGCTGCATGGCTGTCTTGGCAGAACTAGTTGATTAATTGTTGGCCTCTAACTCTGTACTTCAGTGTTAACTACAGCAATATCTGACCCAAGAAACATATACAGTATATTGCTTGGACTCATTCCTTTTATATGAGTTAATGCGCCTTATATAACTCTTGCTTTTCACAGCAACAAAGTTACTTTTTGAATAATTCACCAAGAAAACAAAACAATCACATATTTGTGACTGCATTGTAAGTAGTATGATACAACGCTGACATGTTCCACTATTGTGAAATATCACAATGCTAATGTGATATTTCCAATAAATGAAATTGTCCTATCTAATGCTTTTATTTTTTGTATGAAATTTTGCTTTCTTTCAGTTCACTGTTCCTGTGTTTGTTTTTGCGTTTTCTCTTGCTCAGATCATCCCTTACTGATCCTGGTGGTTAGCTGACAGTGACAATAGTCACAATAATCGTGTTGCATTGTTACCATGTGACCTCTGATGCACCATCTTAGACACTTGTACTTTTGGGCTGTTAGCGTAGGACAGTGTATACTGTTGTAGCTGTAACCTCAGTGTGTATGTCTGTAAACAGTTTTTTGTGTGTATGTGTTTTTATGGACGTACGTGTGTGTGTGTGTGTGTGTGTGTGTGCGTGTGTGTGCACGTGCGCGGTGCCTGCCTGCGGGGCTAGTTGTGATAGTGAAGGGGGTGTGACTGTGTTTGCATGGTTTGCTGCTGGACATACTGTACATTCCGGTACTGTGATTTTTGTGCCGTAAAGTGCTGTTTTTGACTCCTCTTTGTTATAATTGTGACTGTGGAAATTGTTAGAAAAACTTGGTAAGGACAGTATAAAAATTTAACTTCCGTGTAAGTGTTAGGTGAAGAAAATGCAGGGCAACTATGCTTATTATGCAGTAATCTGAAATTGTTTGAATAATTTCATAGTGCATTTATGTATTTTTATTGTTTTTGAAAATGAAAAATCTAATGGACCTTTGTTTAGAGTAACTTGTTAAGATTGTATGACTGTGTCCTACTTTAAGTAATTTAAGTAAGTAAGTATGGTCAGTTCTGCAGTCATGACCAGTGACTATCTAATGTGAAATGTTAATGGAAAAAATGCTGTGTCTATAGAATGTTATTGTTTTATAATGAAGTGGCTAAAATAGAAGAAATATGTATGTAAAGGACAAATATTAAGTATGGTAGAAAACAAAATAGGAGACAATCTATGCCACAAAGATTATTTTACTTAAATTATGTATTTATTTTCTTATTTAACTGTTAAATGAGCCTGAATTCTGCTGGCCAGTGAGGGAGCTTTATTTCAATGGATATTACAGAGTATTGATAATTATTTTCTTGCTCTATAAGCAACTATGAAGAGAGAGTCTGATTTCTCCAGTTTGCCATTTTAGTAAATCCAGATCAAATGTTGCTTTTATTGTCTGAAGTGTAGATTGTTTAGTCTACCGGTCGTTGTATAATTGTGAATGAAATAAAAAAAATGTAAAAATAGCAAGCCTATGAGATACTAATTGATGGCATATGAAAATTGTTTATCTCTGTGAAATCATCTGATGAATGAAGCAAAAGGGTTTCTTAGGGGTTGCTTGCTTTGTTCTTTAACCTAAAAACTAGTGCAACACTGTCCAAAGAAAAAATATACTCCCTTTCAAATTGTGCTGTCTGTGTGTTTCCTGAGTCTGTTCATATTTATTGTCATTGCTTGAAAAATGGGTAATTACATTGTAATCTATTGTTTCTTATATGTTTATATATCAGAATAAGTGAAAACATGATATTGATCAAAGGTACAACAAAACATAAACTTATGTACATAACATTCATACTCACAACATAACAAAAATAACAATACATCGTACAACACTCAAAACAAGCCCAAAACCTGTCTAATACATACAGTTAATCACATAATCAAGTATATCTTTAATTGTTTACAACAGAAAGAAAGCAGTAGTCTAGAATCAGGGGTTTTCAAACTTTGTGTGTGGACCACTATTTGTAATCAAAAATGTACACGGACCACCTGATAATACACATAAAATATGTCTACACACAGTCCTACCTAAATTAATCTGCACCTCTTAATAGGCCTACTAGCACTAAAACTATAATTGGTCATCGCATCAGTACAACAGGCTTGTTTACTGCACACAACTGCTGCCACATATTTATTTACTCAAGCGCACGAGGGCATAATCAGGTTCATTTGAACAACAGGCTTATTTCCATAGCAATGGAGTATTAACTCTATACAGTAATAAGAACACTTGGATATAGTCAAAATTTCAAAACCTTTGGCGATTTTAGGGGATTATTAATCTTCAGAGTTTTACAAGTCCTCAAAAAGTAGGCTATGAGTTTGTCCACTTAACAGCACATCCGCAAAACATTTCAGAAATGCGAGATCAAACTGGATATTAAAATAATAATAGTCCTTATTCATTCCATTTATTATTTAAAACTGTTTGTTTCATATAAACTGCCTATAAAGGCTATGCGTGTGATGGGATCATGACAACATTCTTTGCATCTGGCCCTATACACATTTAATGAAAACACAGTAGGCCTACTCATGGTTAAAAATTAAAAAAAAAGTTGTTTATGGGAATTTCCTGGTAAAATGAAGATTAAAAAACTATTATTTTATATTTTATTTTGCTTTTCCACGGACCACCTGCAGTATCCTCATGGACCACTAGTGGTCCGTGGACCGCAGTTTGGGAATGACCATGGTCTAGATCAGTGGTTCCCAACCTGGGGTCCAGGGACCCCTAAGGGGGGCGGCAAAGATCACAGGGGGGGCGCGAGTCTTTATCTAGTTTGAGGTGGAGGTAAAAAAAAAAAATATTTGCACATGTTAAAGAAATTATGATAATACACTAGAACATATAATGTATACAAAAGTCTGTATAAAAACTATATATTTTTGTTCTCACTTAAACTTGTAGGCAGGCTACTTAGTAGGCCAAACCTCCAGGACCTCTTAACCTGGGACCCTGCTGTCATCAGGTCAGCTGCTATCTGCTAGCAGCTATCATCCTCGTTTTTCCTGCCGCCACGGCATCACTATTTTATGAATGAAACATGGCGGAGAAACGTAAAAGTGCTGATAACTCAATCAAAAAAGAAAGTAAGGGACAGTTACCTCAACTTCGGTTTTGGAGGGGGGGCTCAGCTTTTCTTAGACATAAGTAGGGGGGGCGCCAAGGAAAAAAGGTTGGGAACCACTGGTCTAGATCATAAAAAAGAACGCGTGTGTGTGTGTGTGTGTGTGTGTGTGACTACAAAGGTTGTTAATGCAACAACAGTACTGCACATGCATTATCTTCAATTATGTAAAAGAATTGAACTTCATTCAGTGATTACCAGTATTAGAGTGGACCTCCAGTCTACTATTATTCATCTTTGGACAACCATTCAGCTCTTTGTGAGTTAATAATTGGTACCTGCTATTTTAGACTTTCTAAATAAATGAGGGCAACAGACACAACAACGCATCCTGCAAAAGGCAACAGCAGGTGCATCTTGCATCATGCTTTTGTCTTCTGAAAAGAAAGTGTCCACCCTGCAAATTCATGGTGACAAATGAATGTACCACTCTGATGCAACACTGGTCAGGGATTGGGTTGCTTGTTTTAGTGACAATAAACACCATAATAACATATTTAAATGAACTGACTAAAAGGGTACAAGCTGACCATACTAATGACCCTGTAATGTCATAATCAACCTTTGATTTTTGACCATTTATGACTTCTGATATGAGCCACTGTGTGTGGAATAATCATTATCAGTATGTGCCACACTATAAGTTACCGATGCTGCCTTTATTCTTTATCTCGCATTATGATAATAAAAATTACCCAACACTACTGTTAGAGTAATCTTTACACCTTAACACTGATGGACTATTGACTTCAAGTTAAGCACTTAGAACATATTACATCAGGTCTCTTTGCTTCATGATGTAACACAGGGCTTTGATTGTGGCATGACTGTTTGTGTGCTCCACATCTTCATAAATGCTTTGTCACTGTGACTAGCCATGTTTAACATTTAAAGATATCTTTAAAATGGGACAATTAATAGTTGCAGGGTGTCAGATAGTACGTGTTCATAATGACAAGCAGAAAAAAAGATACATGAGCTGTCTTGGTGGAGTAGTGGCCTGAGTCACAAACTTTGAAACCACAATATCCCAATTTCGAAATCAGATTCTGGATAAATCTATCATTTCTAACTTAAACAGGCACTGGAACTGAAATTAGAGATACTCCTCTTCTCAAATGAATAAAATGCTGCTTTGAAGCTAAAACCATGGTAAACCAGTCCTTGTAGTGGCAATAAAACCCATCTGTTGCCTTCACAGATACATTATGTTCACAATCAGAGCTTTTGATTATATTAAACAACAGTGCCTGAAGGATACGAGGAATATGGATTTTGAGTAAAGTATAATCAAGTTATGTTGAGATACAATATCCCCAGCCTCTGCTCTTCTCTCCACTGTCCAGTTTTCACTTTGTAGCAAATGTACCTCCAGGTTGTTCGTTTCACCAGGGAAGCACATGTTGTGATGTTCTTGTGATAGCTAAAATGAATGCAATTTATCAGATTGAATTAACCAGTGTTGGTTTATACCAAACTCTAATAATGGTTTCTGGGAAACATTTATTTGTTGTGTGGTACACATCTCACACACACACACACACACACACACACACACACACACACACACACACACACACACACACACACACACACACACACACACACACACACACACACACACACACACACACACAAAACAAATACTGTATAACATCTGAACTTTTATAAGGGCTTCTAATTCTCTATTGTCTAACTTATTGATTAAATATAAGCTTTAAAACTGATTATTTATAACATCGTAAAAACACAACTGTCACACACAACACAACACTGCTCTGTTGAACAAGTAAATCTTCCTGTATGCACAATGACAGCCAGCTCTACTTTCAATTGTCAACCATTCGGGCCACATCCTCATATTTGGAATTATTCACATATGTTGTTATGTTTTTGTTTTGTTTTGTAAAGCAAGGATATCTTGGCCAGTCCTAACTTCTTAAAGAAGCTATTTTAGGGTTAGGGATTGATGTTAATTTTGATTTATTGTTAGAATGAAGATTCAATTTGTGTTTGGGTAATGCTTAAGGTATGGCATGTAGCACTGATGGTATCAAGTCTAGGGAAAGAAGAAATACAAGAAGCATGTGTGTGTATGTTGGCAGAGAAGTTTATGATTCAAATCTAGCTGTTTTAAAGTCAGGTCTAACAACTCTTTGATTCAAGACTGGTATGGTTTCTAGCTTGTATACATCTCATTTAAAATGACAGCACAACACAAGGTGCAACTAACTCTATTATTACATCACCATTCTTATCACGCGCACGCGCACGCGCGCACACGCACACACACACACACACACACACACACACACACGATACGGTAACGTAACTGTTAAGGTAAAAGGTTCTGACTGAGCAAGGCTCTCGTGTCACTGTAACGTTTTGATATATTATCGCTGTGTGTTTGCCATTCTACACTTCATCCGGTTATTCATGTTTGCTACAACCCCTTTGATAGGCTCAATGGTAAGGTCCACCTCCGCGTGACGTCAAAGCGTCTGACTTCATAGGATAAATACTGGAGCTCTGCGCCATGAGGCTCATCTTGAGGATCAATACACCGAAATAACAGGGTTGTCCTTTGGGAGAGGAGGGAAAACGCCGAGACACCGCTAATATAAGAAACATAAGTTAACTTTATATTAACGCCGTAACATTTTAACTTACCAGCAGCAGCCGTTAAAGACAATGAACGGACAAATTAATGGGTTTCATAACTCCCTCATTGACGAGGACTGCTTCTTGTTCACCTCGGAGTCGGTCGGGGAAGGACATCCCGGTAAGACCCTACACACTGTTCATTGAGTCTGTCTGATGAAATGAGCAAAAAACTATATTTTACGACGTTGTTTGCCCCAACATAACGTTACTGTACATTTTCACTTGAAAAAGAAAAATGGAATATGCTTTCATTGAATTTTGGAAGTTACGGCCTTTTCCGCTACGTCACTGTAACGTTAGCTGGGCCGGTGTCTAGAGCACGCGCTACTTAGCTAGCTAAGTTAATCTTTGCTAAATAAATAATGCCATCGCGTGTCTAGTCAATCGACTGCAAACATAATAGTGTTCCTACCAGGCAATCACTGTAACGTTACGTTACTTGAATGTTCTGTCCATATCAATATCATTGTTTGTTAATTGGTAAACGTTTTCCTGAATGTGCCAAGTAGTTCGTGGCTATTCATGAGGCACAATGACTGCTAGCGTTAACTTTTGGTCTGAACCGCAGCGTGGGATGGTAGGTGTTTTTACGAACCACGTTCTTTTTGTCGGCAGAGAAAATTGGTTCAATGTCTAGAAGTGTATTACGCTTGCCTTCAGGTCCCCGGTTAGTTGCGCGCCCTCCCTTCCCCACCACCACATGTGCGCATGCTGAAATGGCGACTATTGAGAGGCTCAGAGCCACTCCCACTGAGCACGAGACTGGTCGGTGGCGCTAATGCAACAGAACCGTTTTGGCGCAGTCCATCATTGTTGCCGGTGTTTAGTTGCATTGTTCTTCTTTTTCAGACAAGATCTGTGATCAGATAAGTGATGCAGTTCTAGATGCCCATCTCAAGCAGGATCCTGATGCCAAAGTTGCATGTGGTAAGTAAAGTTTGGTATCTTTGTTGGCTCAAATCAAATATTTACATTGACACTGAAATATTGACTTTACTTCTTACCTGGTGCAGAGACTGTTGCCAAGACTGGGATGATCCTTTTGGCTGGTGAGGTGACATCACGTGCTACAGTGGACTACCAGAAAGTTGTTCGTGACACAATCCGCCAAATTGGATATGATGACTCCTCCAAAGGTGTGGAATGTCATTGTATTTCTGGTTTCTGTTTTTAATTGTACTGTCTGTTGTTGTTGTGTTTTTAAGAATAGTGTCCTGATCTGCTGCTGTCTGTCTCCTGCTTAGGCTTTGACTATAAGACCTGTAATGTTCTTGTGGCCTTGGAGCAGCAGTCTCCTGACATCGCTCAGGGTGTTCATATTGATCGCAATGAGGAGGACATTGGCGCAGGGGACCAGGTCAGTAGTAACTATCCACATTTTGGTCCATGTGTGTCCTGAAGTTGGATTGCTGGTCTTTTATTGTCCTTAAATTAGGTGTGCTTTTTAAACATTACATTTTTCTTGCTTTACAGGGATTGATGTTTGGATATGCCACTGATGAGACGGAGGAGAGCATGCCTCTCACAATTGTCCTTGCCCACAAACTGAACGCTAAGATGGCTGAGTTGCGTCGCAATGGCACCCTTCCATGGCTCCGGCCAGACTCAAAGACACAGGTAACGCTGTTATACTTGCTTTAATTAACTACTATAATTATCTCATGTTGGTGCGATTTTAGCTCATTTATATTTGCACCTTTTCGCAGGTCACTGTCCAGTACCGACAGGACCGTGGCGCCATGCTTCCAGTGCGTGTGCACACAATTGTTGTCTCTGTTCAGCATGATGAGGATATTTGCCTGGAGGAGATGAGGGACACCCTTAAGGAGAAGGTTGTCAAGGCTGTTGTTCCATGTATCTATTTGGATGATGACACCATCTACCATCTGCAGCCCAGCGGGCGATTTGTTATCGGAGGCCCACAGGTAAATGTCAGAGGGTGTGGCTTTCAGAAAATGACAGCCTGTGAGTTACTTACCTGTGTAACATCTGTTCTTCATCACAGGGTGATGCTGGCCTGACGGGGCGCAAAATCATTGTTGACACTTATGGAGGCTGGGGAGCCCACGGTGGTGGTGCCTTCTCTGGAAAGGATTACACGAAGGTGGACCGGTCTGCTGCTTATGCTGCACGCTGGGTGGCCAAGTCTCTGGTGAAGGCTGAGCTCTGCAGGAGGGTGTTGGTCCAGGTGAGTGGAAGAACCTACCGCTCTTCATTTTAGAAAGAGGGGCTGCAAGAGGTTCCCATCTGAAGTTTTATGTTTGATATAATACATGCGCGTGTGTGTTGTATTAGGTTTCCTATGCCATTGGAGTTGCCCATCCCCTTTCCATTTCTATCTTCCACTATGGGACCTCCCACAAGAGTGAGAGGGAGCTGCTTGATATTGTGAAGAGGAACTTTGATCTCCGTCCTGGAGTCATTGTCAGGTAATGTATAACATCTAAAGCTGCCTGTTACTCAGTAAAACAGCAGATCCTTTTGCTGTGTCTTCGTTTTTTTTTTATGTATGTTGCCCTGCCCAGAATTTAGGGTTAAGTTAATGTATTGTGAAACTCTGCTGAAACAATCCTTTTGATACAGATTTCACTTTGTTTGGCTTCCGTGACTAAAAGCTTTTATATTGCCTTAGCTCTTTCTACTGAATTATATGGCTGAGTCGAAAGTTACACGTGGCCATTAGTGGGAGCCGAAGTCTCATTTATTGGGGTAGACAATGTATGCTATCTTTTGTAACAAAGCCCTGTAGCTCATAGTTAAATTAGTGGCCTTGAGTGTGGTTTCCAGCTGCAGTCACCACACTGCACAGGGATGAGTTTGGTTGTCAGGGTAAGTGTCGAAGCTTCATGTTACCCTCTTTAACAAGTTGGTCTAACAAACCTCTTTTGTTTTTGGCATTTATTTTTTTTATTTTTTGTTACTCTATACACTCACACCGGCTAATGTGAGCGTTAATTCGTAAGAGTACGATTGTGTGCATTTGAGATCGCTGTGTGTGACTGCTGCTAAATATGTTGATTATGTATTCCAGGGAGCTGGATCTGAAGAAGCCCTTGTATCAGAGGACGGCAGCCTACGGCCACTTTGGCCGAGACTCCTTCCCATGGGAGGTGCCCAAAAAACTTAAATACTAAACATGTTAAGCTTTTCCCCCCAGGCCTGTTGGTGTATACTACAGAGAAGCCTCCAAGGTTCCGGGGGTGAAATGCCCTTGTCTCTCTCATAGTTATGGTATCATTTAACACATGACTCCCTTCCTCACTCCAACTCTCTCCTCTTGTCTTCTTGTTGTTTTCTGCTGGTTGCAGTATCATGCTGGGTCATAGGAAGCATGCCTCAGAAACTTGATGGTTAAAGAATTGGATGGGTTCCATGAACTCATGCACCGTAGTACTTCATGTTCTCTCACGTCTTGAGATTCCCGTTTCTTGTTGGGATAGACCCTGAATAGCTGCGTTCAGTTGTTTACCTTTTGGCATTCCACACATCAATATCATCAGTCTTCAGTGTCATGGCAGTAGCATATTAGACTATATGCAATACTCCTTATTTCACCGGGGCTACTGATGTATGAGTCTGCATGACATCTAAATTTAAGTCCATTTGGAAGCAAAATTTGATAGTCGGACGGCCCTTTTTTATCTGGCACCTTCCCAAACAAGTTTAGTGTCTTTCTAAACATTCCTCCTTTTCAGTCTGTTCCAATTGTTCCTTGACCCAGTGTTCTTTATCCTTTTTGTTTGCTTTATTCCCTTGTCTTTGTGGAGGATGCTAGAATCGCACAATTAAAATGTAAGGGTTGTTGCTGTTTTCACAAAAAATGCTGTGCATTGCAGGCTAATGGGCAAGCCAAATTTTAATTAAAGCTCTCAAATGAGCATGAAGCCTCAAATGCCCCTACAGACCTTTGCTGTTTTCTGACGTAATACAGAAAAGTCAGAAGCTGCTATGTCACTGCTCTGGTCTGCAGAGGTTTTGGTTATACTTGATAGTAATGGCAAAAATTGGATTGTTTATGCATTGACATTCAATTTTAAAGAAGTCCTTTTTTTAAATGTAGTTTTACTTGGTTTTTTTATGGTTTGAAGTGACTAAAGGTCCTTTTACTCCTTAAGTATATTGATGGCAGGTGTAGCTACAGAGAAACCTGGTCCCCGTCTTTATTCTTTAAAGGAGTGTGTTCTTTGCCACTGAGTCTTATTGGCTTGAGGTCAAACCTTAACACTATTTATTTGTTCTCTGTAACTCGGCGTGGATACAGAGAAGCCGGGGTTTCAGAAGGCAGCTTTAAATACACTTGGCTATTGAATCTTGAATTCCTTTTGACTTGACCATTTTTCAGTGTTTGGCTCGAGGCTCCAGAGTGTTGTACAGAAAAGCTTTGGTCCGCCTCAACAAGAAAGTGTCACTGGCTACTATTTTACAACCTTTTTATTTATTGTGACTGTAGATCAAAGTGGATTGGTTTTGAAATCCCATTTTTAAATGCCTGGTGCATTTATTTAGCTCTTACCTATCCTTGATGGAATGGCAACATTTGGTTGGTGTAGTACAGAGAAACCAGCCTTGTTTACACAGCCATCTCATGCGTGGGATAGGTTTTGGTTTTGTTCCCTTTTACCACTCGGAGGTCATCCCATTGGCTACAGTAAGTGTAAGAGTGCCTTTTCTATTTCCTCTACTCCCCCATTTGCTTTTCTCCCCCCCCCCCCTACCAACATGTGCTCAACTTCCAGAGGAGCAAGTAGCTCATACTGTATTGTGCTTCATGTCTAGACTGGGTAGTTTCCTTGTGCTCTGTAATAAAAACTACTTCTTTCAAATGTCTGTGTCATGGTTTTTATTTCTTTAGATATGATTTTTCCAGGACAACACAACCCTTTCAAGGACTTGTCTATTATCCAAAGAAGCAGTTTATAAAGTTTACTTATTGATCAGTAATAAAGCATTTTGGTATCCAAGTAGCATGTCTATTGGATCACTTTCAATAGTGCATGTTAATAGACTTGAAAGTGGGTCTATTCGAGTTCTACCCTCTTCTAGCCCGTAATGCTTTAATAGTGCCTGTTTAATTGGGTTACTTTTTTTCTTTTTTTTTTAAGACAAAAGTTCAAGGGAAATTTGGACAAAACTTTATATACTAAACCATGAAGATGTAGGTGTGTCAGGTTTTATGTTCATTGATATTGTACATGCAGAAGAAGGTCCCAGTTATAAAAACAGAAACTTGTCACAGTGAGAACTATTCTGACATGTCAAAAGTTTCTGCAGCAGCAGGTGTTAGTACTAACACCTGTGCTTTTTTCTAAGTCGGACTGGTTAAAAAGCCCATTCTCTTCACTGTGATGGAAGCGTAATACGTTGCTGATAACGGAATTGCAATAACAACATTGAAAGTTATTTATTCATATCAAAAGCTTTTAAGCGATTAAAGCTCCCATTGTATTTCTAATCATTGTTGGAAATGTTCTACTTCCTGCTTGGTTTACTGCTCAGAGAGAAATTGATTGCTGCTGTACTGTTGAGTTTCCTCATTCTGAGGTTTTAGATTTTGCTAGGGTAACTGATTATCACTTGAAAATATAAGTGATTGCATTGGCAAAGCCCTCTAAAGCGGTTTAGCAGCACATCTCAATGACTTTAGGGCACATGTGAAACATTTCCATACTCTTCATAGTGTAATGTAGTTGATTCTGAAGTGTAATTGGGACTAATAATTTCCCTCCAGGATACTATGTTAATATTATATAATAAGATGAAACACTGGAAAATCTCCATTCACAGGTCACCATTGTTGGCGGTCATTAAAAGGTTTAACCCTCTGGAATGTAAACCAGTAAGTCCCCTGGTTTCCTTGTGTAAGAATACTTGTTTAACGTCAACTCTAATGCACAATTGCAGACGTTTTTTTTTCTGGGACAACCTGGACTATCAGGATATATGCTGCAGTGATGTCTTATTCATATATAAATTGTTATATGACAAAAGAAAAGATAAACGTCAATTGAATCTCACAGGAATGCATTGAAATCCCACAGTAAAACAATAATGAACAAGACTTTGAAAATTGTTTCCCCAAATCTTGGCAATCAGTGGAAAGGCCCAGGTGTTAGCTTTCATGCTAAATAATCAGAACGACGCTAGCTTGAAGTGATGCGGAGATATCGAACATTAATGTGATTTATGGATTCATATTTATGAATTTATTGTACAAAGACACTGATAAGCTTTCCGTTTTGGTTTGTTTAAAAGGTGGGAATTCTTTATTTGCAGCCAACATGCGCTACCCTCAGGTCTATGATACAGTATGTCAAACTTAAAGTCCACAAAAATGGTTTGTGTGACAGTTGCTTTCTGTTCATCTGCTGGATCACTGTTGAGGCCTTGTGTTTGTGTCTTGCCTGTAGTGTTGAGGACACGTGCACTCTTATACCCACTGCTATAATTATTATTAGTCATAGTTATATTATCATTACTGCTATTATTGCTACTGTTCATATTATTCTATTCTTATTCAGGCAGCCAGTTTTGTTTAGGACAGGTTTAGGTCTCAGGGATATTCCAGGAAGCTGGAATGTCAGCTTACATGTGAAAAATATTTGGCTATAGTTTTTATTTTTTGAATCTGAATTTCTAAAACTAAACTTGAATATATTAGGTATCAAGTCATAGGCACTGATTATTGCTATCCTATTCATACTTTCTCATGAATAGTGGTGTATTTTAATTTTTCGGTTTATGTATTCATGACCTGTGAACAAGTGGGCACTTTTTGCAATAAACTTCATTGAGTGGCAACTTCTGCTGGCATGTGACAAGTAGTTTGAACCACTTTTTTAAAGTAGCTTTAGTCAACCACACTATAGATTTCTCCCTAGCTTTGTTGTATCTCAACTTCTTCCAGTCTGAAGTAATTGCTTGCTTTCGCCCATCACTTCTTGACAGAGGGAAGTAGTTCAGGGTTGTATGTAGGGTAAGCCTCTTGCTCCTGGACATGGTACAGTCCTGTGCAGTGTTTGACCCCAAGCCAACAACCCCTATTGGCCTCTGACAGCTGCCTGAACCTAATGAAAAGGTCAGAATACTTTTAGTGTGACAGGTAAAATAGCTCTTGTAGATTAACGGCACAGCCGACTACTTCAGCTTTCGAAGCAGGTGCTGGCCTTTCCTTTTAAATTAGTGTTATGGTATTTGTATTGTGAAAGCTGAGGTTGTTCTCTAGGATGGCTCCCAGGTTTTTTAACCTATCCCGCCTTCACTGAAGACCAGTCAATCTCCATCTTTCTTTGACACCAAGCATCATTGTGTATTTAGTTGTTTTTCCAGGATGAACACCCTGAAATACTTACTTAAAGTACAACTGGGACAGAATTTAGAAAGGGTTTCATCATGTGTCTAGAGTATGTACTGCAGTAGCACTGACATCTCTCTGTATAGGCGTCCTGAGCATGATGTATTATCACCCCCACTACTAACAGCCCTTTTTAATCAACATCCACCTTCTGAGATTAGGCCCAGACCCTGCTTCCACCAATTAAGTCAGCCGTTATGCTCTTTGTGTAACACCAACAGGCCACCATTCAAATGTCAATTATTGTTTAATATTAGTGATTTACATCATTAAATCATTTTCAAACAGGTTAACAAATGGTTTGTGTATTCATAATTTACAGTATTTAGATGCCTGAGTTGAATCAGCATGTTTTTTCTGCAATATAAATGTTTTCTCTGAACATATTTTCTTTAAAAAAAGGAGCTTTAACTGTCTGTCCAACCCATTTCCCTGAAGGACTTGTAGTCAATAAAGAATCATATAATCCCAAAAATTTATTTTTGTTGGCCAGTTACATACCAAGCTAACCTTCAGATGCAGCAGCAGATGCCAGCAGACAATGATAATTGTAATTTGGTTCAAATTTGTTCAAGACATTTGATTTATCTCTTTAAAAGTGTATTAACTATTTACTTTAAGGATTCCAAACTTTGCAGTGTTAATAATTAGGAACAGGGACAACGGAACAGTGACCTGAGTGACCTTTATCTAGTTACACAGAGGAATTCACGTGTCCAAGTGGATCTTGAATTGATAACAGATTAGATACAGCAGGGCAGAAATGCGTACTTTGTGACTGTGGCCATTTGTAGTTCTCAGTATTTCAGCAAGAACATTTGGCCCTTTGACACTGTAACCTAAGCACAAGGGGCTCCTGGAAGCCTTGGTCCTGGTGTAAGCAAACATTTATTTAACAAAAAAATACTGTAAATGTGGATGCAGGAAATGGAGCAAATGGTAAAGTGTGATAAAGCAGTTTGCCAACACTAAGCTGAGAAAGTGTAAAGCAAAGAAGATTAGAAAAGGACTAGACATTTAGTGATCTGCTGCCGTCTTAATTCAATTCACTTCAGTTTATTTAAGAAGGGGACAGTGCAAATTAATAAAACGCATGATGATCAT
This sequence comes from Sander lucioperca, assembly GCF_008315115.2. NCBI lineage: Eukaryota > Metazoa > Chordata > Actinopteri > Perciformes > Percidae > Sander > Sander lucioperca. The sequence continues at coordinate 13,152,721 of NC_050174.1, forward strand.
GCGCTTTATTAATTTGCAATGTATGGCTTTCTGGCCCACATGATCAAACCCTTAAAGTCCTGCAGCTAAGTCAAGATACTGCTTGACCTTTAAAAAAAACATGTTGCAGCCCTTCTTAACCCCAACATACATTTCTCACATGCTTGAACACTTTTAGGTACATTTTGCTAATCTTATGTAATTTGAACTGGTTTGCTTAGTTCCAACAGGATTCAAAGCTACAGTATGTTTACTTTAACAGAGTTTAAACAATGAAAATATTTGCCAATAGTAACGTGCATTATTAAAATTCAGTCTAACTCAGCAGTAATGAAAGCAGTTTTATACAGTTGGTTACACCCATACAACACTTCTCAGGCAGTTTGTGCAATGCTAAAAATACTGTGCAAAATGAACACATTAACATAACATAGACAAAATTGCTATGTTGTAGTGTTGAGTTAATCACATTCTGTTCTAGCATAAGATATCTGGAGCCTTTTCAGTACTGAACAGATAATCCAATGAGCATGTTCACTAATTAGCTTTGCTACTATGCCACACAAATCCTGCCAGCTTTGTTAATTAATGATTAATTAATTAATGATTTTGTGGTCTGCCCATGTGGTCGCGGCACCATAAGAGTGTTGGTGTTAAGGAGACCTGCATACTTATACTTCAGGTACTTTTGCCTCCCATGGCAACACCAAAGACTTGGATTGGATAAAACATGCTTACTTTGGTTGTATTATTCATGAAAGGAAGTTATTGGAAGGTGATGATTTACAACATTATGTTTTGTAATATAGTTTTATTTTCATACATAAGGTAAATGTGAAGGTGTATAAAAGTTTTGGAGGTTGAATTACAAACTCTAAATAGCCTACATCTACAATCTGGCATTATGAATAATGTCTGGAAGAGCTGGCCTAGTTCATTTTACAAAGTAGCTACATCACTACAGTTACAGTATATCAAGCTATGAGTAGTATTCATGCTCAAGTAACATCATCAAATTCAGACCTCAAGTCCTGTGTGCAGTGGGACTACAGCAGCTGTGCATTTCCACGACCACATTGGCTCCGTCAAACGTCTATATTTAACTCTGAATGGTGGGGGGTTACACTTCCACAACCTTGAATGGGCAAGACCATTCACTACTGCACCAGTATCGCAGCACTAACGGAGGCTGTTGCAGCTGAAATGTCCTGGGCGGGTTTAAAAAATTCTGGGAAACTGTATTTGGAGAGCATTGCACTACACTCGCTGTGTGAGGCAATGACAAGCTGACAAAGCATCACACTTTTACATGCACACAAGATCTGCACTATTACAATGTTTTGGATTGATGTTAAAAAAGGTACCTTTTGTGGCACGCAAGTTTATATTATTTCTCCTAAACAAAAAAAAATGACAGAAAAATCTTCCCACAACAAATAGCTCAGAGGACACCACTTGTGCTCTGCTCACATCTGAGACAAAACAAGTACTATAGACACCTAAACAGAGCATGACAGTGGGACAAAATATTGTTGCAGACTGAAAGATAAAATGTCTTTAATTTTCTCACTGCCAACACACACTATTTGAGCCCAACAGTGTAGAGAGTTGTCACAGTGTAAAGGGCAAAAACAGGTCAGCTGTTTAGTTAAGGTCAGTAGACTTGTAAGGATTGGGTGACAGCTGATGCAATATCTGTGGAAGCTTGCCGTTGCTTCACTGGACTTTTGCAGGAAAGTAAAATGAAAGCCACACATTGCTCTTTTTTTGCATGTGATGAACTACTCAATTTCACTCCAAATTGTTAACATTGGTGCCCTTAAAACTGATGTTGGTTCAGCAGTCATTCTCAAAATGAACATTTTGACTTTAGCAGGTTTATGTTTGTGCTTTTTCCTGATTCAGCACCAAATAGGAGGAAAGAAACAATGCTTTCTAAACAGTTTTTTTCACAGCTTGTCTTTCAATTTCTAGTGTTTTTACACTGGGTATAAATGGTATATGAATTTGCTTTTACTGTACTTAACTATTTTTATAGTCTAATGTGAAATGTAAATTTGTTAAGTATAGTCCTGTTTTTATGCAAAATGTGTTTTACTCATTGAACATGGCATTGAACAGCCTACATTTAAAAAAAATGTAAAATATGAAATATAACATTAACCTGAACCATCTGCATGTTATGTAGCCTATGTTCAGCCAATAGTTCTGACTTTATTAACTCTAGATATGTAGTGTGATTTGGTTATTGAGTAATAACACCTTATCTTCATATCTTCTGTTTTGATGGTTACAAAGGTGCTTCCGATTACATATGCACCTTTGAATCAACCTGCCATCGTCACTGTTGACAATGACGCATTGCAATAGTGTTTTAAGTAGCCGGATCTAGACTGTTACTAAAGTTGTTTTAGACTCAATTTGTCATTGAACCCAGCCCAGCCTAAATTCTACAGAATGTTACATAACATCTGTCATGACATCTGTCTGACATTACATCGGCTGCGTAACTTTAAAAGCCACTTTAAAAAAACATAATGTGAGGTAGACGTGTTGATCCTATTACAAACTCCCAAATGTGTGTGTTTTGTTACACTAGATTATCATGAGCATATTAAGTAGTTTATTTCAGTTTAGTTGCGGTTAAAACTATAGAGAAAACAAGAGACAATGCAGGATGATGAGGAAAACTGGGCCCTTAGCCTGGAGCGTCACCATTTTGGTCAAACAAATAAAAGAGAAAAAAAAACAGAATGTAAATATAGGCTACATGTTCTGCCTACTAGGAAAACACAACTCCATTAACCAAGATACAGAGAAAGGGGCGACTGATATTGTGTACTTTTGTGTTTAACAATGGACCTTTGTTTACAATATTTACATAACTATGGAAGTTTAGCACCTCAATAAATAAATAAGTCATCACTAACAATGTGATGTAGGCCATAAGATGGAAGCTGAAGCTGTCTGAGTATCCACTGTTGAGGCAGATATTCTCACATATTTCATACAAACATACCTGCCAGCCTGCCTGTCACAACAGGTACCTCAGTAAATTGCATATTTTCATGCATTTAAAACAACAAAGTGTTTCCTGCAGGGTATATAACTGCACCAACTGGTTGTGCGTTATATAACATTGTAAAGCTGCACTAAGAGGGGAAGGTGTGAGTTGTGATTGGATCATTTTCAGCCAAATGACAAATGGTGAAACTGGAGATAATCTGGCGAGCAGTGGAATGGGTGACATAACTTCAGTCACATGCTGACTGGAAGATGTTAAGTGAGCTGGAGAAGGGCGTCAACAATCTATTGGGGAGTGTCTCTGTTCCACCAATAGCATAGCAGAGACCGATCCACCGTGACTAGACTTTGCATAACACTGTGGAGACTTGGCCCGCCATGTGGGCAGAAGATGAAGTTTGCATATTTTTATGCATTAATGAAAACAATGAATTAAGCTCCTACTTTGGTGCGGATCAACAGCTTGTCTGTCGAAATGTCAACTCAACTATGTTTTTTTCCACAGCCAGGGCATGGTCGTGGAACTTTGTGTCCGCTTTTCAGCATGGGGATGGGAGGAATTTCTCTATTTATGTGAGGATGGATGGGACAGCAATACATTTAACCTGTTCACTACTACTGGTATCTAATGAAAGGGGAATGCTACGCTTTTTAAGAACGCAATTTTTTTCTCTCTAGGTGTGTCCCAGGGCCGTATAAATACCTCTTCTTTACATCAATGTTGTAGGTGTGTAGGTTTCAGAACGCCTGGCTGATTCTAACTTGCTGGGCTTGTCTTAGCTGGAAAAACAAGCCAACAAAACAAAAACTAGTCCGCCAGGTTGAAGGGTGGTAAAAGAAATAAAAATGTCTGATACCAAAACAGGCCTCTTTATCAGACAAGCCGCCACCGATATTATATGATATTATACACCAGTCACCCTGGAAATCCAAGGTTTAACTCTCCAGTTTATTTCTACCTTTTGAGTAAAAAGTGATGCAAGTTCAACAAGTAGTACCTGAAGAGCCCTTGCCCACAGAAGTGACATTTCAGAAGGATTGATAATAGCTGTTCATTTCTTGTGTATAGAAAATGACAGTTTGGGATTTGTCTTGTATTCTTGTAACACACTGTTACTATGCACTGCTTATAGAGGAAAATCCAATTTGACTTATGATTAAAACAAAAGTTTAGACACATAGAAGATGGTGTGCAGTGTGAAAAGCTGATTCATACTGCCACCTGCTGAGGACATGTGAAACAGTTTAAATTGATACAGTATTTTGTTGTTACCCTTATACTATATACTTGTTATATGTTATACTATATTCCCACCAATATGTATATTTCAGGATAGAAGTGATCTAAGTTATTTTCCCCCACAGATTTGAGTGTTTTTACAACATATTTTATGACTGTTCAGTGCACATTCAGACACACATTTGGACAGTAATAAATGCCTTTATATATATATATATATATATATATAGTCATGTGAAAAAATTAGGACACCCATGCTAAAGTTGACTAAAAAGAGGAATAAAAAAATCATCTTTTGGAAATTGATCTTAATGCCTTAATTAAAATAATGAGGAAAAAAAGAGATTGGCATGGGGTACTTTCCATAAAATCATCTCTCAATGCAAATCAAACCAGCTATTAGGCTAACCGACATAAAACCATGCCAGTCTCTAGGTATGGTGAAGGGTATGTGATGATGTGGGGCTATTTTAATTCCAAAGGCCAAGGGAACTTTATCAGAATGCATAGTATCCTGGATCCATGAAATAACTGCCTGCCTCTATGGGAATTTAACATAGGGGTGTACTTACTTATGCCCCCTGTATTTTAAGGAAGAACATGTATTTATTTACAATACATTATTCATTCACAAAGAAAATTGGTGTCCATAAAGATTGGATTTTTCCTCATTTTTTTTAATTAAGGCATTACGATCAATTTCCTAAAGATGATTTTTTATTCCTCTTTTTAGTCAACTTTAGCATGGGTGTTCTAATTTGTTCACATGCCTGTATGTCATTTTATACATATACTGAGTTGTGTCCTCAAAATATTACAGTATCAAAAATAAAAGTATTTCAACAATCCAAAATAAATTAGAATACTGAAAACAATGAAACACCGTTTCCACACAAACACATCATGGACATCCACTAAACTCCAACTCAAAAAGAAACCAAACTAAATTCTCACATTTCTAAACATAGAATCGCTGATAGACCGATGTTCCCTTCACAGCATTTTTCCCAAAAAAGTCAAAATCTTGTTTATAAAAACTAGATCTTTGTAAACACAAGAAACACAGGACATGTTCAACAGAGGAAGATGGGTAACGGTGCTGAATACCTACTACTTTCGGCATTAAACTGTTCATGCATTTTACAGGTCCAGTCAACTTGAAGGTGTACAACGTGTCCTTAAAGTTATGAATGAGGGTATGAGGTAACAATCCATGCTGAGTAAAATGTAGTAAACATGACAGTCAACTCCCAACTATACTGTCTTTGATAAGTGCTGTTCCTTCTCCTTAGAAAACAGAAGACGGATTATTTGTGGCTCATCAAGTTGGCTCTCTGCTGACAGTCACTGTTCATGATCCCAGAGTCCTCCTTTTACACTGTCAACGGCATTGATGCATTCTAGGAGTGTAGAACTGCAAATGAAGTCTTGCTCCTCTTTGCGTGTAGCCCCTCTGTCATCATAATCTACTATTTGAGAATATCACTCAGCGTTTGTCTCGTCTTTTGTCAATTTCCTTTTGAATTCGAGCCTCTAAAGCTGCCCTCATGGCTGAATCTAGGATGTTCTTCTCTGTGACACGTTCCACCACCTTCTCAGGCTTATCCTCCTTTTAAAAACAGAAAGATCATGAGGGGAATTAAGACCAAGGCAAAATAAAATAGGTCAAAGAGTCAGAAATATCAGTCAAAGGGATCTGCATTAACCTTGTGCACAAGGAAGGAGGTAATGGTACCAGAGTCTGCCTGATAGTCAAGCCAGAAGAGTTCAGTACCATGGGTCTCTGTCTCTGTGCTCGACCCACTCTCATTAGACTCTTCAGCCTCAGCACTGGTCCCCGGCTCTGATCCATCTGGGAAATTAGCACACACATGCATACTCTTTACTGGATTTAGTGTCGGCAAAAAAACATAACAACAAAGTGTATCAAACTTACGTCTGCGTCGAGGATGGTACACTTGGATATCAGGTCGACGGGGTCGTCTAGGGGTTGTGGTGTGCCTCCGCCGCTGAAGCTCTTTAGCTTGCTTCACCTCTTTGGCTTGCTTATCATAGTCATCCCTTGAAGAGACAATAATTTAAACATTTTGTTATTGCTTGGAAATGTACAATACACCATGTGCGTTTCAAAAACATGCATTGCAGCATATATCTGACCTTCTAACCCAGTTAGTTAAACTACAGCAATATTGTTCTTGTTTTACTGTAGTTTGTAGGGCTGTAATGATACACCAAACCCACGATTCGGTTCGTATCACGATTTTTGACACACGATTCCCACGAATTTGTGGGGATCTGCTATGAGTCGTCGAGTTTGCCGTTACGGGTGCAGCCATCCTGGTTGGGGATGTGACAATTTTAGACGAGAGGGAGGAGTGAGGGAGGAGCCATGTTGCGTTACACACTTTCACTGGCAATCACATCATAGCCACGCCCTAAAACACCCCCTGCTTTATCGCCGATTTTAAAATCAACGAGCCCATAATTCAAAAAATTAACATCATTCTGTGTTGCAGAAGACTTAAAACTAGCAATTGAGACCATAAACTCATTATGAAAATGTTTACTGAGGTAATAAATCAAGTGAGAAGTGGGTCACTTTCTCATAGACTTCTACAGAAACCGACCTCCTTTTTGCTACCGCACGTGTCGCCCCCTGCTGGAATTCAGATAGAATGCAGGTTTAAAGCACTTCCGCATTTGCAGCACTTCGCCGAACCGGATGCTTTGTCTATTAATATTAACAGTCTATGTGGGTAATATAAGATTACGACATCGTTCAACATGCTCGGTTATTTTTAGTATGATTGTTTTGAACACGGTTAACAACTCTGGGCTAACCCACGAATTCATCAGTAACGTTAACTGTATAGATAAACAACTAATCTAATGGTCATTTAGCCAGCTAGCACACCCCTGTCTGTCTGCCTCACTCTCCCGGCGCTGCAAGGCTTGAGTCGGGATGAGAGCTGACTACAGCCTGGGGACACATCCACAGTCAGCCCCCAGCCAGCTAGCAGCCAGCCACTATCATTACAGCAATCCAAACCCGGTCACCACTTACAGTGAGGAAAATAAGTATTTGAACACCCTGCTATTTTGCAAGTTCTCCCACTTAGAAATCATGGAGGGGTCTGAAATTGTCATCGTAGGTGCATGTCCACTGTGAGGACATAATCTAAAAAAAAAAAAATTCAGAAATCACAATATATGATTTTTTAACTATTTATTTGTATGATACAGCTGCAAATAAGTATTTGAACACCTGTCTATCAGCTAGAATTCTGACCCTCAAAGACCTGTTAGTCTGCCTTTAAAATGTCCACCTCCACTCCATTTATTATCCTAAATTCGATGCACCTGTTTGAGGTCGTTAGCTGCATAAAGACACCTGTCCACCCCATACAATCAGTAAGAATCCAACTACTAACATGGCCAAGACCAAAGAGCTGTCCAAAGACACTAGAGACAAAATTGTACACCTCCACAAGGCTGGAAAGGGCTACGGGGAAATTGCCAAGCAGCTTGGTGAAAAAAGGTCCACTGTTGGAGCAATCATTAGAAAATGGAAGAAGCTAAACATGACTGTCAATCTCCCTCGGACTGGGGCTCCATGCAAGATCTCACCTCGTGGGGTCTCAATGATCCTAAGAAAGGTGAGAAATCAGCCCAGAACTACACGGGAGGAGCTGGTCAATGACCTGAAAAGAGCTGGGACCACCGTTTCCAAGGTTACTGTTGGTAATACACTAAGACGTCATGGTTTGAAATCATGCATGGCACGGAAGGTTCCCCTGCTTAAACCAGCACATGTCAAGGCCCGTCTTAAGTTTGCCAATGACCATTTGGATGATCCAGAGAAAGTCATGTGGTCAGATGAGACCAAAATAGAACTTTTTGGTCATAATTCCACTAACTGTGTTTGGAGGAAGAAGAACGATGAGTACCATCCCAAGAACACCATCCCTACTGTGAAGCATGGGGGTGTAGCATCATGCTTTGGGGGTGTTTTTCTGCACATGGGACAGGGCGACTGCACTGTATTAAGGAGAGGATGACCGGGGCCATGTATTGCGAGATTTTGGGGAACAACCTCCTTCCCTCAGTTAGAGCATTGAAGATGGGTCGAGGCTGGGTCTTCCAACATGACAATGACCCGAAGCACACAGCCAGGATAACCAAGGAGTGGCTCTGTAAGAAGCATATCAAGGTTCTGGCGTGGCCTAACCAGTCTCCAGACCTAAACCCAATAGAGAATCTTTGGAGGGAGCTCAAACTCCGTGTTTCTCAGCGACAGCCCAGAAACCTGACTGATCTAGAGAAGATCTGTGAGGAGGAGTGGGCCAAAATCCCTCCTGCAGTGTGTGCAAACCTGGTGAAAAACTACAGGAAACGTTTGACCTCTGTAATTGCAAACAAAGGCTACTGTACCAAATATTAACATTGATTTTCTCAGGTGTTCAAATACTTATTTGCAGCTGTATCATACAAATAAATAGTTTAAAAAATCATACATTGTGATTTCTGGATTTTTTTTTTTTTAGATTATGTCTCTCACAGTGGACATGCACCTACGATGACAATTTCAGACCCCTCCATGATTTCTAAGTGGGAGAACTTGCAAAATAGCAGGGTGTTCAAATACTTATTTTCCTCACTGTAACTACGGTGCTAAGGACGCTAACGGCAGTTTACTGAACCGTTAGGAAACAGACCCAGGCACCCGAGTCAGAACAGCTGCCATTCATAACGTTACACCTCCGTTAGCGTTACCAGTGTTCTCCTCCTTGCCGAATTCGCCCCCTTTGCGTTTAGCCATCTTTACAGTTTAAATTATTATTATTATTATTATTATTATTAAATTTACCCGACAAAAGGGGGATAATGCATAGGGTTGGGCATCGTTTGGATTTTAACAATTCTGATTCCAATTCCAATTCTTCCTTTCGATTCCGGTTCTTATCGATTCTCGATTCCGATTCTTTGAGGGGTCGAGTTGAAACAGGTCACATGCCTATTTTCACAAATAAGAAGAGCGTTTTATTTTGATTCAATGGTAGTTTGCCGTTTTACAGGGCTTTTTCAATGTAAAATAAAGCCCCACTGGAGCACTGCTTACTGTGCTCCATGGCTGCAACACAACAAGCGCCTGGCCACTACGGAAATCAAAACTTGCGCGTTAAATTGGGAAGCGATGATCGGATTTGAAACCAAATCCTCTAAACGATTCCAATAAAGAAACGATTCTACTGGAATCGTAATTTTTGAAACAATTCCAAGTAGGAATCGGTTCTCGATGCCCAATCCTAATAATGCACCAAAACGACTTAATACTAATAGTAATTTAAAGATGTGGTAGCATTGCATCTGGACGGGTAGGATAACTCTGGGAGTTGGAAGGGGGGTGTCCCGATTCTGCCTTCTCACATCGCCACACAGGTTTGTGGATCTGAGTGTCGCGATTTCGGTTTCATGTCGCATATCGTTACAGCCCTAGTAGTTTCTATAAGGATGAAGTTGCAATCCTGTTCCTAAAAAAATATATATATTAACAAGTCTAAAGTTGCTAAAGTTACTTTACTAGATTTGTTTTTTATTGGTCTACCTTCAAGAAAGTAAAGTCAAAGTATATAAATAAATAATTTCTTATATACATTTGCTTTAGTGAAATGCATTTCAGAGACAAATGAATTGTGGCATTCTTAAATGCATTTTCCACTGCATTTCTATGTTGTGTCAATGAGCAACAAAGGCCAATGTTTTATTCAGTCTTGAGGTCATACATTACACACCCATACAAATATAATATGATGTAAAAGATGCCTTGTACTTTTATTTCTTCATCTTACGGAGGTCCTGTCTGAAAAACATGTCCAAAAACGCTGACTTACATCTGATAACAGTATGCAGCACTGACAAACCTGGACCTTTTTTAGCAAACGTTATGTTGTTTTGCCTCCAGCAGTATCCTAAACAAAGGATAACTTTGGCCATTGGGCCTGTGCGAGCTTTCTTTATATTTTCATTTTTAACGTAACAGAAGCTGTATACATTTTTACCTGCCCTGCTACTGAACCTTCCCTTATCACCAGATTGACTTCTATAAAAAATGTGTGGTTGCAGCTCTAGCTACTGTGAACTAGCTTGTAGGCTAGCTACTAGCATTAGCTAATGGTAGCTAGTTGGGGAAATCACCTAGCAATCTGGTTCCTCCGGATATGGTGCAGGAAGCCATGGCTCATATCCAAGCGGCCCCCAGGTTTGTATTTCAGCTCATGCACTTCTTCGTCTCTTAACATATCCATTTTAACAAACAGCTTAAATGCGGTGACAGTATATGTGAGCTAATGATTGGTCTCATCCACATCCATCGAAAGTAGTGACAAAAAGCTACATGCTAGCTTGGTAAGTTGTTGTCCAAATTTAACACTACCGGAGTTTAAAAATTAGACAATTAGAAAGAATTTAGATTAGAAATTACACCTTTTTTTAAAAAAAACTACATTCATGTTTACATTAAGCTTATTCATTTACAATTACTGTCTTCCACACATTTACATTACCTTATTTCACATTGCATTATGTATATATTTATACCTATATTTTAACTTGCACTATTTTATGTAGGTTCTTATCTCGTTTTCTTTTAATTTAATTAGCATTGTTGGAGGGAGCCTGAGACCCAAGATTTTCAGTGATAATGACTGCTTCTGTATTTGTCGTGCATCCTGACAACAAATAACTTGAAACTTAAACTTGAATCGAGCAGCTCAAGGATCGATGTAGCTAGCTTCAAACTCCGGGTTAGTTTTTAGCCTGCTGTTTGTATTTGCGCGACGCGAACGTACGTTACCACCGCGAGTTTCGACCGACGCGCACGGTGCTTGACCCATTCATCTCTTCGAAATAAAGTCGTGCATTCTCCGTTGTTTTGACAATAAAATCAGGTAGGCTTACTGTTACGATGGTTTCTCTGAAACGAGAAAGAGAGATTGAAGTGGACGATGATGACAACGAAGACAGAGGTACGTTTGTTTACTTCTAACGTGTGTGTGACGTTTGGTTAGCAGGTAACGTTAGCTAACCAATGCTACTTGTAGAAGCCAGATGAAAGTGTGTGAGATTTTATTCACGTGTCGGACCAGTCACACACAGGCAGGTCAACAAGTAGCTACCACTACAGTGTAATTTGAACTGGCTTAAACAAATGTAATTTACCACCCTTCAAATTCACTCTGTGTTTCAAATCCATTATCTCCTATCAACCTAGCTAAGCGCTAGGTCAGCTAGCATCTGTAACGTTAGCTAGCTTACAATCAGCCGATTGAACACAATCTCGTTTTGTTTTACTTCATTTTGCAGTGCCAGCCAAAATAGGCAGAGGACGTGTAATAGAAGACCGGAGAAGCCGCCACTGTCCTTACCTTGACACCATAAACAGGCAAGATAGTTAAATGTGCATAGCTAATGTTAGTGCTAAAAGTTAGTTAGCCCTGTCCTTCCCTATAGCTCTGCAGCTGATTCACAGTCTTTTCTGGTTTATCCATCAGGAGTGTGCTGGACTTCGACTTTGAGAAACTCTGCTCAATCTCTCTCTCCCACATCAATGTCTATGCCTGCCTTATATGTGGGAAATACTTTCAAGGTAGGTGAATTATCTGACATTTAACTAGGCATCAAACACCTGTTGTGCTTCGACTGATTTACTTATGTATGCGTCCTTGTAGGTAGAGGTTTGAAGTCCCATGCTTACACTCACAGTGTGCAGTTTACCCATCATGTGTTCCTGAATCTGCACACACTTAAGTTTTACTGTCTGCCAGACAACTACGAGATCATTGACTCTTCACTAGAAGATATCACGGTAAGTAAAGTCATCATGTCATTTTTATTTTTGATTGCTTGTTTAATTAATTTTCATGTTCAGAACCCTCCTTTTTAAAAAAAAAACAAAAAAAAAAAAAAACAACTTAAATCCCACACCTCATGTTGTTATGGGTAGAGCTGGGTATGGTATAGTTTGTAGTTGTTGAGATTGTTGTATCAGGATATATCTTAAAGGCCATCTGATCCTGTTTTAAAGGTTGCACCACAGTCAACTTATCCAATATTCAGATGTTTTGTCTGACACAGCATTATGCTCTGACAGCTTAAGTTATGCTGTTTTAAAGCATCACGGGTCATACTCAGTATTACATTGTCAATATTGAGGTTCTGCGTAAAAATACTCCACTGCAAACTGTACTTCTGTGTTAGTAATCTGACACTGACACTTTCTTACTTTCTCCGCAGTATGTGCTAAAACCAACTTTCACCAAGCAGCACATTGCGGGGCTGGACAAGCAGGGTAAACTGTACCGAGCCTATGATGGTACGACCTACCTGCCAGGCATTGTAGGGCTCAACAACATCAAAGCCAATGACTATGCCAATGTGGTGTTACAGGTATGATGAACTGCCACAGTGAACCTTCTCTGCACTTGGTCATAAAGGTTTTAAATAATCCCAACCATTTCATGTTTGCCTCTTCCTAGGCTTTTTCCAATGTTCCACCGTTGCGAAACTACTTCCTGGAGGAGGAAAACTACAGGGGAATCCGCAGGCCACCGGGGGACATTATGTTCCTCTTGGTGCAGAGGTTTGGTGAACTGATGCGCAAACTTTGGAATCCGAGAAACTTCAAAGCTCATGTGTCACCACATGAGATGCTGCAGGCGGTGGTGCTCTGCAGCAAGAAGAACTTCCAAATCACCAAGCAAGGTAAGCTTTAGTTGCCATAAATTGTAGTACTGTACTATGCTACACTTTGCAGATCTTAACACATGCTGCTCTATAGAGACTATGTTGTGATGCTGATTCATTGTTTTCTGTTCTGCAGGAGATGCTGTGGACTTCATGACGTGGTTCTTGAATGCTCTGCATGGTGCTCTTGGAGGCACAAAGAAAAGATCATGTGAGTAGTAGGGAAATCAAAGTTTGTTTCATAAATAATTGATTGTTAGAAAAATGTGAATTCAATTATGTCCTCATTTGTCTTTCTGCCCTCAAAGCAATCATTGCTAAAGCATTTCAAGGCTCCATGCGGATCTTCTCCAAGAAACTTCCACACCCAGACTTGGTGAGTTTCCTGCCTGTGTTATAAAATCATTAATTGACATCTGGAATATGAATTATTTTATGAATAGAATAGCTCAGGGTTATTCAAAAATATTTTTTAAATGATCTTACCAGTTTTGCAGATAGTAATACCTTAACAAAGGCTTCTTTTTTTTTTTTAAATTCCCCAGACTCCGGAGGAGAAAGAGGCATTGCTCGTAACAGAGGAGTACCAGGAGCAGATGTCTGAGTCCACCTTCCTGTTTCTTACCCTTGACCTCCCAACAGCTCCACTGTACAAGGATGAGAAGGAGCAGCTTATTATCCCGCAGGTCCCCCTCTTCAACATCCTGGGCAAGTTCAATGGCAACACAGAGAAGGTACAGATTGTCTCAAATATAACAAGCAAAATATAATAAAATTGAGGGAAAATGACTTAAAGCAATATTATAAAGCAGTAATTTTAACGGAAAAACCTTGGTGTTGATAAAGATTTTTCGGCCAAAACTGCTTGATTACATTTAGGGCTGAAACGATTCCACAAGTAACTCGAATAATTCGATTGCTAAAATTCCTCGATGCAAAATGATTTGCCTCGAAGCTTCGTTTAATTAATGCTACCAACGTTGTATCGCTCACGGTGTTTCCGCACGGAGGATTATTACTGTCGCACACCGGGCTGACGCTGCTGGCGACACATGCCATGAAGACTGATTACAAAATGAAGAAAGAGCGTGAGGGGCTAAGAGAAGAGACAGGCTGGAGAAAATGACAGAAAGTGTCCAAAGTTTGGAATCAGATCAAACGTAATTAAAATGAAAACTCTGCACAGCGTGTCTACTGCAAAACCGAACTAGCTTACCACAGTAATAGTACAACGACAGTGCTTCAGCATCTCAACAGAAAACATTGAGTCTAACTTAATCATCCATTTCATGAAGCGGTAAAGTAAAAGTAAATCACAGAGTCGTCTGGACGATGAAACTACACCAAACACAAGAACTATCAAAAACAAAGACAAGAAAATACGTAGTGGTGACCACAATTTGATCTAAAGAGTCGACTTGTCGACTATCCCTTTGGAAAACAGCTGATTGTTGCGCACCATTTTCTCTCACTCTCTCTCTTCACGGAGAAACAGCTGATCAACAATCTACTAGCATAAGTGTAACAGAGCTGTGTAGCATTGTAATCAAATATATAAATGAAAATAGGTTGAGTATAACTAATACTTACATATAGGCCTATATACTGATCAGTCTCAGGTTGAAACTTTGTAGTTCTGAAAGTTAAGTTGCACAACTTAAGGTAATGTTTATGTATGTTCATTGTATGCCTTAGTTTGAGGTTAATATTGCATTGTTCTTTAAAAACAATGTAATATGGCACTTAATATGTTAAGTTTTTTTGAGGGATGACATTGTTAGCAATGTAGGCAATAAAAATGTTGCTTTTTCCGAAAATAAACCTAACTATTGTATATTATTGCTCTTCAATAAAACAAAAGTATTTCTTATCCGATTACTCGATTAATTGATGGAATAATCGGTAGAATACTCGATTACTAAAATAATCAATATCTGCAGCCCTTAATTACATTTTTGACATATTCAAAGCCATTGGCGTTTTTAGGGTGGATAATGGTGGGGCAACAACTACTTTGGACAGGTGCAAAACAAGAAAATTACACAATTTGACATAATGGGCCATTTCGCATTTCCCACACAGTTCAAGACAACTGGTCACAAACCTGTTCTCCTCAATATGCTGTTATTCCGCATACTCAGTTGCTATGTTTCCTCTGGCAAACGAGCTCAATTTTACCACATTGTCCTGCTGCTTTTCATGTTACGTCATCCTCTCAGAAAGATGCTTGAGATCCTGAAAGTCTGTTCTTGACCAGGTACCATTCCTGAATAACACACACAGGAAGCTAAAGAAGCTTCTTCTAGCAGCCAGCAGTTAGACATTTTCTTTCTGGAGAACCACTCCACGTTTGATCTGATCATTCTTACCAGCAGTTTGGTGGATGACAATATCTCGCAGCTTGTGGGCACTAAAGGGTCTTAAAGTGCTCACGACACTAGTTGCAGTCTTCTCCTGAACAGAGGTGGCGCTAATGAGCAAAGGCTACAGACGTTGCTCTTTCTATGGACAAGAAGAAGAAAAATGTAAACAACGGCAGAACTGGCAGCAGCATTGCCGTCAATGCTTCGATTTGATTCGATGATCTACTTCGTCGGATCAAGCCTTTCATTCACCATAAAATAACTCATCTTAACGTAGTAAGTTTACAAGAGAGACTTGTAATTACTCTGAGAGTGCTGGCATCTGGTTGTCGGCGAACCCGTTCAGGCGCTTTGTTGCGCGCCGCTGAAAAAAAAAAGCCGTGCGCGACCTCTGCTCGCGCGCCATAAATCGGGTGCGCCGGCAGGAAATTACGTAATTTTGACGTCACAATGGCGCGTGCCACCTTGAATGCGTCTAGTGTAAAACACGCTTAAGGCATTTAATTCCAAGTTTTTCTTCCAAAAACAGACTTTCAAATTTGTGCTGTAGAAGATAATCTACCTCGTTCATGGTGACCACAGTTACTATCTTCTTTGAAAGAAATCCTAACTTCTGCACACTACCAGCAAATGACAACAACAGTACTAAGCAAATAGTGGGGCAACAGGCAATCATCCTTGCATCAAATCTGTGCCATCCACTTTCCATTTTTTTCTCTATTGACCACTCTAAATGTCCGTGCATGCTTTCCTATCTAACTTTCATTCAGGAGTACAAAACCTACAAAGAGAATTTTCTCAAAAGGTTCCAGCTGACCAAACTGCCTCCGTACCTCGTCTTTTGCATCAAAAGATTCACCAAGAACAACTTCTTTGTGGAAAAGAATCCCACAATTGTCAACTTCCCCATCACGTAAGTGCTGTTCATACGCCGTAAGACGAAATACGTAGCATTGATCAAAGTTTCTGACAGAACCATGAAGTGCTTGCTGATGATGGTAATGAATGGTTGTTACAATGTAACTCTGGTGAGAAGTGATGTCATGGACGTGTGTATTTTTTGTCCTCCAGTATGAATATGCACTTGTTCATGTTGTCGATCTGTATTTGCCTCAACAGGAATGTAGACCTTCGTGAGTACCTGACAGAAGAAGCTCAAGTTACAGAGAAATACACAACATATGACCTGGTCGCCAACGTAGTGCATGATGGGAAACCCACCGAGGGAGCATACAGAATACATGTTCTGCATCATGTAGGTTGCAGCCAGATATTTCTGAAATGATTTCTGGTGGCATTGGTACAAACAACCCCACAAATGCATCAACTAATCTTTGTGTTAATCAGGGAACTGGGAAGTGGTATGAGATGCAGGACCTGCAGGTGACCGACATTCTCCCCCAGATGATTACGCTGTCGGAGGCCTACATCCAGGCAAGTCCTCCAGCTTATTCTGTGCATGTTGGAAAATGTTACATTTTTAAAGGCAAAGCTACAGTACAGACAGTTGCAGCTTCTGATAATGTGATGGACTATTTAAGGTGCATTTAACTTGTAATGCTTGGAAGTAATAGTAGTGATATGAAAAAAAATAAATAGACCATTATTACTCTTGTTAACATGCAGGTTAAGTTCCAATCGGATACATAAAAACATAAAATCAAATCATCATTGTTCTTTACATAAATGAATGTTAACTGTTGTGCGATGGCCTTTTTGTAAAGATAAATATATAGCTCATAAAAATGAGTAATGTAAATGCATCTTCATTTTTATCAAATAAAGGAACTAGATCATGCATCCCTGAAGCGCTGCTGCAGAGAATTTAATGAATCTGGTGTATAAGTGGTGATTTTGCTGATGTACACAGTGGAGGGCTGAATTGTAAAAGTTAATGATACAGATTATTAGGACAAAGTATTAGGAGTTTCAGTATAAAGATACTGCGGCTTTCAAAAACCTGTTATCAGTTGAATCATTTTTCGTACCAGATTGCAGTTTTAAATCATTAAGAAAAAATAGTCTTTGAAAGTAACAGAGTGCTTTTTTCTCTCTTAGATCTGGAAGAGACAAGGGAGTGACAATGGCACAAACCACCACACAGGGGTGTAAGTGAGGCAGCATTTTTCTCCATGTGAATGGCCAGAAGTGTTGTCATCAGTTTGGAAATTAACGGGGTATTTAAGTGATTGAAAATAACAGAATATAGAAATGAGTGGCAAAAGAGCATCAGGACTTTTTTCTTTATAGACACAAAAAAAAGCAAATAAATGTAAATGTCTCCCATGTTTTTTTGTTTTTTTTTAACCTTTGTTTTTACTATGTGGAAGTTTCCAAATAAACAAACTCCATGACACGTGTCTGTATGTTGAATTTTAATGACAAACCATTTGATTGTAATTTAGTTTTAGGAGTTTGTCGTGTGTATGTGGTTATTTGCATCAGGGATCACAGAACTGCAACAAGATAACAGATGAAGCAGCTTTTTGAGTAGTCATCCAAATAGTCTTGAATACATACCAAGAGCTTATTCTATATAATTAACTTTTTTTTTGCAATTTCTACATTCATAATAACATACATGTAGCAATCTACAGAATAACGCTTCACAAAACTGTTAATCACTGCAGAAACTGATGTTTCAGACTGAATCCCAGCCTCAGTATTGTGACACTTCATGCAAAGCAGAACATTTCATGATGAATATTTATGGCTCATTGATATGAGATGGATAATTACCCCAAAAAGTAAAAAAAAATGTTTAAGTGCAATACATTTATAAAAGTTCATCAGTGCAATACATTTGTGAAAAGGAAGTAGTTATTTGTGTGCACACAGGGCGGCAGTTTGGTTCACTTCTTCCACATGTACTTCTCACAGTAGGCCTGGTTCTGCAGATGCAAACAGAAACAGGATGTGAAACAAATTTAATTATTCACAAAATCACATTAGTACTTTAAACAGTGTTTCAAGTAGTCAGCGTAGGGAGGAAGGGACCCAAGTCTGTCCTTTCAAGAAAAGAAAATAGATTTTCCATGCATTCTCAACCAATTTCAAATTTTTCAACGTTTCTCAAAGACGAAATTATGTACTGTAAATTTTAACTGTGATTGCCTCATGCCCATCATCCATGCTGCAGAGAGCATCTGGACTCTCAATTCAGACCCTCATAGTTGCCTCCCCTGGTACTATAAATACAGTATTACTTACTCATTCACCATCATAGAACAAAAATTGAAAACAACCCTGAATTAATAGGTTAAAATCTCTACAAAAGAGAAGCTAGACACAGTGGACTTAAAATAAGAGAACAGCCAGGAGTCCTGTGTCAGGTTTGGTGGTTGTGAAATGATATGATGATATGGGTGGCCCATGCTGCAAATGGCAAAAGACAGTTTTGTTGAAAAACCTAATGCATTGTTGTATGCTGTATTAAAAAAACAAAACAAAAAAAAACTTACACCACATTTCTGAGCAGTTTGAATGTCTTTGCACCAGTAGCTTGGCCCCCAAGTACAGCGATTCTTTCCCAGCGGCTCCAACTTCTTGGAGGCCACGCACAGATCAGCTCTCTGCAGACGGGACAAGAGATCCAGAGAAAATGAACCAGACCAAAGAATATGTGTTCATGAGTTGAAGTGGTTACACTTTGTTTATGATTGGTGTTGTGTTTTCTAGGGCTCATCATCGTAAATTATGTTAGTAAATCAACACAGTTTTTTATTGTACTGACACCATTTACTGTGGACAAAAAACTATTTTGGATCTGTAATACTGTGTGAAGACTTGTGGATATAGAAATTTCTTCTTTGTCTTTCATTGTAAAAGAGCTTATTCTTACCTCACAAGCATGCAGAACGTCCATCTGGTTTCCCAAAACCTTTTGCAGTCGGGAGCCATAGATTTTAGTGAAAGCCTCACACTGAAAAGAGCACAAGAGTTACTTCCATGCAAAGTGACAAAGATTTTGTTTCCTTAGTCTACCTGATTAAAAACTGCTTAAATCACTTCACTGAAAAAGGAGAGGCCATATATTATGTACTGAGGGATATTTAGGGTCAGACCTTGGGGATGGCATTGGGATGGTGGACACACACAGACTGGAGGAAAGAGGAAGTCTGAGGTTCGGTAGAGTTGAGACCCAGGTGAAGTCGGCTCAGCACAGCCAGCGCGCGGCATGACTCACAATCCGAGGGGAGGAACCACTCTAGAAAATCAGTGGAGCGTTAAACTTAGTGGTGAAAGTGTGAGTTTCTGGTCAAACTGATGGCCTAATGTATTCATTATAAACATGTGACTAACCTGCAACAGGCTGCTCCTTGAACAAACAGAGGTGCAAAAGACTACATATTGTGTGAGGTGCAGCTGAGGATAAGAGGAATTCGACTATCTGCACGCCATATTTGTCAACAAAATCATCACAGCGGTCCTTATAGCTCTCTGGTACGAGATCACAGACCTCTCCCATGATCTTCATCAAAGCATCCTGCAGGGCAACAATGAAGATAATTACATGATGTGATGTAAAATACTGGATATGTGCCTGATGTTATACAAAATGATAGAAAAAAAAGTTACCTCTGTCATATTCTTGGGCAACAGGGTTTCCAGTTTCTTGATAATATACAAACACAGGGTGCAAGCTGGGTTGAACTGCCCCTAAAGAGAATATAGCTGATAAGATGACCATCTATAAGATGGAAATAAAAAGCAAGTTTCATTTCAACTTTCATTTAACAGCTACTTCTGCTTTCTCATACTAACGTGGGTGCTGGTGGCTGTGCTGAGTGCAGAACTGGATACATCTTTATTGGTGGCATGGTGGGGAGGTTTCAGCAGTTCATCCTCCTTGTGGGCAACACAAAGTCCAAAAACCATACAGGTCTCTCCTGGTTTCTACATAAACACATTATCTTGCATTAAAAGATGATCATTGAAGACCATAGTGTTAATTCTTTCCCCCTATGTATCTTTAAAAAAGCCCAAATAGGAGCGTAAACTCACCAGGTGACCTGGTGTCTGCTGCGGGACTTTCGGCAAATACATCTTCACCTGTGAATCACACTCTGATGCCTGCTCTCTTGGGAGGCTTTGGCACAGAGCATGCAAGGTCTCATATACAGTCTCCTGCAAAAGCAACAGCAGTCAGTGCATTGTCTATGTTGTGGCAATAATACTGGGTATCTACTCTGCAGATTACAAAGAGAGCATGTGAAAAATAGCTTGACAAATGTAAAGCTTTGAAAGTCACATTTCAATGCCCTGACATTAGAATATTGGAATTTCTCTCATTGAATCTGATTACAACGCGCAAGAACCTTATTATAAATGTCCATTTTAAGGTTTCACTTTTAAAGACATTACTGGGATCCCAGCTGCTGGGTGTGTCTGCCAGTTTCCTGTTTAACCAGTTCCACAAACTCTGCACGTGTGGTCAGTAAAGTAAAACTGTGCAGTCACCAACATCCTCACCTTGGTATCTCTGCTGGAAATCATGTTGGCAGACAGCTGGATGACCTGACTGCACTCAGAACACATATCCAATGTCTAATAAAGAGAAGCCACAGTGAGATTATTTATGAGACCTGAAAACAATCATGTCAGCAAATTTTGATTCAGTTGGTTACTAAAGCCCAGTGACTGTATATGGCAATAACATCACCTTTAATTAATAAATGCATTGGCTATTTTAAACACACACACATACGTGCAAAAGGAGACTTTAGGATTATTCTAATACAGGTTTACCAGAGATTTCTGTTTGATGACTGACAACGGGTCTATGATGAACCTGGAGTCTCCTTTTAAACAGAAAGAGAAAAGGGTATACGTGCAGTTTAGTGTCACAAATTCCCCCTTAACTTCTATACGTGTAGTTTAGTGTCACAAATTCCCCCTTAACTTCTATACGTGTAGTTTAGTGTCACAAATTCCCCCTTAACTTCTATACGTGCAGTTTAGTGTCACAAATTCCCCCTTAACTTCTATACGTGTAGTTTAGTGTCACAAATTCCCCATACAATGTCCTTAATTAATTATGAACCTGGCCTGACCTGGTGCTGTTTAACAGGTGTTTTATAGTACGTAATCAATGTTGTTGCAAATGTGCATTATTTACAATCGAAACAATAGCAGGGCGACCCCGTTCTTCGGAAACGATTGTGGCAAATTGCGAGGTCCTCAATGGCGTTCAAATTAAGGGGGAGGAGTGGAATTTAACGAGGCTAATTCCCGAACTCGCCACACCGACAGCGACTTTGGAGTGGCTGGCGAGACGTCGCCTAATCGCAAATGCGATGGAGTGCACCGCTGGCCGTCACCAAGCGCGACTGGTGCGTCTGGAAAGGGGGATAGACGGCTTCAGGTGGTACTAATACACACAGTTGTCACAATTTACAGTGTAACCTAAAGAAATCACGATAGGCCTACTACTTGCCTAACCCCCACACCTCAAAATTCGTTTTATAAACACCAGGCTACGGCGCTTTTCCTGCCGCGCACCCCGACCCGCCAGTCACGAGCGGCTCTGCTCACCCGGACCCAACCGAGGGCCCGTCTGGGAGAGATTCTACCTTAGAGTCGTTCAGTCATAATCCCGCAGACTGTAGCTTTATGGTAGCTTTGGGACACTCACTTTTTGGAAAATAATAAACCAACCTGTCTCAAATAAGACCCTCATCATTTGTGACACTCACTTTTTGGAAAATAATTTGTGACACTAAACTGCACGTATACCAATCCAACGATAATAACCTGATCTTTGACAACAGATGAATGGCGACTAGTCAGGTGACAGTGATGCGGACATTAAAGTCGTTGCCAGTAAATGTTTATCTTACCGGGCCACAGAGACACCGCGAGGACCACCAGGATAAATCCAGATGTTGACATGATGTGAAGAAGCACAAAATGATATGAAGCGCAGATGATTTTTGTCTATAATAACATCCGTGCTGTTCTTCTTCTTCTTCTTTGTTTTAACGGCAGTTGGCAAACTACGTATTAGGTACATTACCGCCACCGTCTGCTTCGTACAGGCATTAATCCTGTTTGATAAAATAAAATGAATAAAAACAAAACAATTTAGGGCTAGGCTAGTTCCTGATCTGGTGATGTCTGTTTCAAATTTCTCCATCGATGCCTCCAGCACAATATTATTTACCGAATAAGAAATGTAACTGCTCCTCTGTGGACTTGATAGTGAAACAACTCTACACTTGTTTTGGAGCTGTCCTACTCTTGGAAAGAATTTACCCAATATATTCGTTGTAACATTTCTGTTAGTTTTCATTACTATACAAAGATGTGCTGTTTGGTTTTTGGGATGCCTGCAGTTCAGAACAAAAACAGTATAGCTTATATTATAAAGCTTTTACAAACTATGGGCCTATACTTAAAGGGCCAATCCATAACAAGTCAGTCCTGGTTGAATTAGAATTTGTATTTGAGTACAAACAATGGAATTATGCTGCTAGTTTATCAGTTTGGAGCATAGAAATAGAATTAATCTCATTTCATTTCTATGGTCTGGACTTGTATCTTGTTGATACATGAGCTTCAAGTTTTCAGAATTGTTTGCATAGTTCCATTTTGTTTGTGTTTACATACATACAGCTTTTTTGCCGGGAGATTTTGCACCAGACACCCAGTTCGTATTACTGCAACTATATAAATATTGCAATACTTTCATTAGTGGGCCATGGGCTCAATCACCTGTGTTACCTCCTTTTGTGCCTGATAGTGACTTTACAGACATGTATTTAAATGTCGAGAATACAGCTGTAAGTAATGGTTAACTAATGCATGACTTATAAGTCATGCATTATTTAGATAATCATGGTAAGACCTTAAGTACAGACTATGTATTATTATTTACACTTCAAATATTATTTTTGCAATCAGTACAAATTGTATGGTCTTTTATTTCAGATTAATCCATTCCACAGGCAAGAAAGCATTTCAGGACGGAGCGTGTGTCTGGAAGCCCTGTCCGTAAGTTAACATTTATGCATGCATTTAAGAAACCAGAGTCATATTTCCTACCATGGAACTACTGACATTCAACCTGGTGCATATCATGTGACTGTTCTGATGCGTTTGTCCCTTCCTGCCCTTTTTCAGGTCAGCAGATGTTACTGCCTCCACCACCTGCATGTAGGCCTTAGTGGGGTTTTTTTGTTGTTGTTTTTTAGCGATTGTCTAATGTAACAGCATAGTTCATCTTTTGCAATGGCATGTGCAAGAAACCTACCATAAATGAACTGACCAATATTCATATCTACTTTCTTTTTAGATGAGTCAACACCACACAGGAAACCTGCCAGTCGCCCAGAGCTGGATGGGTCTATTGTAACGCAAGCTCTGCCTGCCACTTCATCTTGGGACCCAGTTGAAGGTACAGTGGCTTTGAATTTTCCATTTTCAATTAAATACAATTTCATGACAAGGAACTTGAGAGTAACTTAACTTTTTTGTTGTTGTAAACAGCAGAACTCATCACACAGAGGGAGGTGACTCATCACACAGAGAGGCAAGAAGACTCACTTAAGTTGTTCACATATGAAAGTATATAATGTATAACAACTAAAACCATTAATTATTCCATGAGGACATCCATTACCCGCATGGCACAGCGGATGGACACATTTGAGGAAAAGATGGATGAGCTGCTCATGCTCTTAAGGAGCTCCCAGTCACCTCCCTCTGCTCCAGTTGATGACGTGTTGCTGTCGCCCTGCTCGATGGTCACTGAGCTGCAGGAGTTAGACAGGAGTCTCGGTCAACAGGAGAGGAGGAACAAAATGGTAATTAAGTGGCCCTACCCTGCCCTAAGATAACACTATATAATTGCATAAATTCAAATATCATTATAACTGAGCTGACTTCTCTTACAAAATTATATTGTACAAGCTCTCCACTTTGTTTTATGTGTAATTTGTATTTCTAGATGTTTTACAGCAACTTTTCCTGACAACTTTGGCGGTTCGACCAGAGGTACTGCCATCCGTCGCATGCTACGGTGAGTGGCAACTAATAACGTGCTGAAAGAGTATAGCCCGCAACCAAAAACGAACGTTCCCAGAACGTTCTGGGAACCAAAAATTGTTACCTGGGTAATGGTTTATGCTAGCCTGACATCAGATTCTAGTCGAATGTTGTGGGCGGGGCTAAGTTCGGCTGGCATCCAGGCTAGGTTTATGCATCAATTAATGCAGGATTAATTAATTCCTGTTGCTCACCATCAACAATGATAATGTCACGATGACTTCATGTGATTAGTTCACATATAATAGATTATCAGTAAAAGAATGTTAATTCACAGTTACTTCATACATTAATTCGCAACCAAATTAGCTGGATTCCTCTTACATAAAAGTTGATTTTAGGACCATGCATTTGCTTAGCCTCTCTGATAAAAAAAATACTCGTAATAATAAAATAATAGCTTCATATTTCTATGAGAAGAGACCCAATGGTATATTTAAAACATAGTAGGTGGTACATGAGTTGCTTTCTTCTAACTGTGTTTGTGTTGTTAAAAGCATTGGTGCTTAAACATGTCTGATCATTCAACTCTGATTGGTCAATCGGTACCTGCTAGATGATTTTGGTTTTATTGCATCTCCAAATATGATTTATACCCTATTATAAGTGTTACCAATCTTTTTACTAAGATAAGCAAGCAAAATTTCACATTTACAAAAATATTCTATAGCCTTAATTTAAACATAAAATGACACAATACATACAAACTCAGCACTCTACAGCCCCTTATACAGTTATGTTCAGAATAATAGCAGTGTGTTTAAAAAAAGTGAATAATGCTCAAAATCCTTAGAATAGCTTTTAATTCCATAATATCAATGCATTGGGAACACTGCATATTCAATTCCAAATCAAAACATGACATCAAGTTTGTGTTATACCTTCACAGAAAGTGAAGAAAAAGGAATATTAGGCTGTTCAAAAAAAAAAGCAGTATTTGCATTTTTCTTTACAAACTCAGACATTTACTGTATAAACTGAAAACTGTCTCAAGGGTTTGCTTTACTTTGAATCACTGCACTAATATTTAGTTGCATAACCATTATTTCTGAGAACTGCTTCACATCTGTGTTGCATGGAGTCGACCAACTTCTGGCACCTGTGAACAGGTATTCCAGCCCAGGACCATTGAACTACATTCCACAATTCCTCTGCATTACTGGGTTTTGCCTCAGACACAGCATTTTTGGGTCATTGTCTTGTTGAAAGACCCATTTCAAAGGCATTTCCTCATGACCTCTTCAAGTATTTTGATGTATTGAAACTGATCCATGATCCCTGGTATGCGATAAATAGGCCCAACACCACAGTATGAGAAACATCCCCATAACATGATTTTTGCACCACCATGCTTTACTGTCTTCACAGTGTACTGTGGCTTGAATTCAGTGCATGGGGGTCGTCGGACAAACTGTCTGCGGCCCCTAGACCCAAAAAGAACAATTTTGCTCTCATCAGTCCACAGAATGTTGCGCCATTTCTCCTTTGGCCAGTCAATGTGTCCTTTGCAAATTTCAACCTATTCAGTACATGTCTTTTTTTTTTCAGCAATGAGACTTTGCGGGGGCTTCTAGCTGATAGCTTTGCTTCACATAGCCTTCTTCTGATCGTAACAGTACTCACAGGTGATTTTAAGTCTTCTTTGATTTTCCTGGAGCTGATCATTGGTTGAGCCTTTGCCATTTTGGCTATTCTTCGATCCATTCGAATGGTAGTTGACTGTTTTTTCCCACGTCGTTCAGGCTTTGGATGCCATTTCAAGGCATTTGAAATCATTTTGGCTGAGCAGCCTATAATTTTCTGCACTTCTTTATATGTTTTCCCCTCTCCAATCAACTTTTTAATCAAAGTCTGCTGTTCCTCAGAGCAATGTCTGGAACGACCCATTTTGCTGAGTATTTCAGTGTGAAATGCACTATAACCAGCATGCACAACATTTGCTTCCTTCCTTCCTTAAATATGGGCCATAATTGACACCTGTTTCTTCACAGAATCAATCACATCACTAATTGAACACAACACTGCTATTATTTTGAACATGCCCCTTTCAATTACAGATTCAATTAAACAGAATGAGCAGCATGCATGTCATGACTGTTGGGTCTGTTGGTTTTCTATGACTCTACAACACTTACTAGTAAATTATTTGCCATGTAGAAATATCACTTCTACCAAAAAAATTGATTTATGAGGTTAGTGATGTTGGACTGCTATTATTTTGAACACAGCTGTATATGCAAATTTTATATTGTCTGAACTTCTTAATCCTTCCTTTTTAATATTATTTTTTAACCCTGAACCACTGGTATTTTTTTCCGTTATTGCACTTGTTTTGCAATAAAGGAAAATAATTCTACTTTGATCCCCTTGACAGGTTCACATCAGTGTTGCTTTGGATGCATCTGGGATCACCCAATCACAGTGGCAGGTGTAATGTGCAGGCGCTGTGGAGCAAGTAATTTCAACAAGCAAACAAACAAAAGATAACTTGGTAATCCTCAATTTAAAGGCTATGTGTAAATCTCTAAACCACAGATTTTCACTGCAGTGTAAAATAGACTACAAGTGGAAAAACTGACCTCAAGTCTGTGAATATATGTAATATTGTCAAACTGTATGACAATAAACCTTTCTTTAAAAAATAACAATGCAGACGAAAATATTGTACTACTTTATCTGGGCTTATTATATTATATTAAGACTGAGATTTAGCCTTACTTGGGTGTTTGACTCCTTGCTGCATATATCTGGAGTTTGGTAAGGCCAATACTGGGTGTCTAAACCACAGATTGTATGTAGTCCATTCTCTAAATAAAGAGGAATATGCCTGAATTGCTTTGTAGTTCTTTTATTGAAATACAGTCCATAACTCATATTAAAAATAACAGCTAATGAAAGCTTCTGAAGGGACCAATAGATGGCAGCAGAGCAGAGGAAATATATACTGTTAAAAAAAAAAAAAGTTGGCACAACTTAAAATTTTAAGGCAACGAACTTCAGCAAAATTTTAAGTTTTGAAAAACAACTTAACTTTTTAAGATTGGCTTTTGAGTTGGTGCCGCTTTTAATTTGAATTTTTATTAACTTAACTCCAAGTTGCATTACTCATAACAATTAGTTAAGTTAACTTTTAAAACCATACTTATGTTAAGTCAAAGTTGCAGTAACTCATAACAATAAATTGAGATAAGTTTAAAACCTTTCCTATCTTAACTTTAGTAGCAGAAACTCATCATTTTGCAAAGTTAGGATAATTTGAACATCTACATAATACCCACTTATTTTCTGTTGAATTGATATAGTTGAATAAGTAAACTTAACACTTAAAATTGTTTAGTTAAGGTAAGGACAAATAACTTTCATATGTAAATAATCATACCACAATGTATGGATTAAAAGTTTTTTTTTTTATTTAACATGTTTAACATAAACCTAGCACAAAAAGTAAGGACATTTGTGTTTAGTAGATTATTTCTCTGTGGTAACAATGCTTTTTGGCAATACATCTTAAACCGTTGGAAAGCCTGTTTAGTTCCCTTTCAGATGGTGCCCCATTTGTAAGGAACATGCATTTGTGGGATGAGCAGCAGCGCTGAGTATGTGGGTTGCGCCCATGAAAAATTTGTGGCATCTGCCAATGCCAAAAAGCTTATTTTGCCATTGACTCGTTTGGTGGATTGGATGATTGAAGTTTGAAGAAACAAGACATATTGCCAATTGAACAATTTATTCATTTCACAAACAGGAGCCTCAGTAGTGTGTGGAAGAACCATACACAGCCACAACAGCCTGGCACCTCCTCCTCATGCTGGTCACCAGCCTGGTCACACACTGCTGTGGGATGGCATCCCATTCTTCAATCAGCATTTGTCGCAAGTCAGCCAATGTGGTTGTGTTGGTCACTCTGGCACGAACAGCACACCCAAGCTGATCCCACAAGTGTTCAATGGGGTTGAGGTCAGGACTGCTGGCCTTAAATAAACACACAGTAGCGGAGTTTATGCAGTGTCTTTTATTTTACTTGTGTTTTTTTCATGAGTCAGATCCAGGCAACAGCTGTGAGGGAGAGTGCGTGTCCTCCGCCCCCGGTGCAGGACCACCACCCCGACCCTGTCTCCTGACAGCAGAGGGGCTGGAAAAACAAGCTGAAATAACTCGGTCAATGGCAGAAATAAATCGTTCACTTGTGGCCATCAACACCTTAAAAGAGAAACGAACACCTGAAGAATAAATAAAAATGTTGTGCATCGTCATGTTTCCTGTATTGAGTATCATTGCCAAACATAACACTATACCTTTTAAAAGCGAGGGATAATAGCCTGTCTCCTTAGTATAGCCCCAGTTGGGGCTGTGCTGGACACTGGTCTCTGGGCATCGGGTCATCTGGCTCCATCACTACATTTTTGGCACCCTGTTTTCCTGTGCGATCTTGTGCAGAACCCCACAGGCTAAAACACTGTTGCAGACTTAGGGTCCCCCCCGCTGATGCAAGACAGAGCCATCTGCCCTTAACCAATCCAATGGAGCGCTCCACCATGGCCTGTGCGCGTACGTGTGCACTGTTGTACCGCCGCATAGAGGTCCACTAAAAGAGCCAGATCTGCCATTGCTGATAAGTGATCAACCAATGACTTCTCCTTCTCCTGTTAAACTGATTATATGCTGCACCACAAGTCCACACTGACTTGAAAACTTGCGTACATGAGTTCAGACCAGATGTGAGATTTTATCGCAGCCTACGCTCACGTTCAAATTGATAAATGCCTTGCTTTGCGTAGGAATCGGCGTACGCCCGTCCTACGGCTGTTTTAGGTCGTACGCATGTTTCATAAATGAGGGCCAAGGAGAGCAGTAACAGGCTTGTCATTAATTTTAACCGGAACAGATCTAGATTCCCCCTCCTTGTCCTGGTGATCACACTGGTCTCTCTTTCTAGGCACATAACATAGACCAGTCATTTTTGGTTTCTTCAGGGGGCAAACAGATGCTTTTTGTCCCTGCTGTTGATAATGATAGCACACTAAAGTCTTAATTGCTGAATGAGCAGACTGTCCCTTAACATTTGCCCCCCAATTACCTTCAAAGCTGTCTCAATGGCAGATGTTCGGCCAATTTTGCCGCAGTCAGACCATCTTCCGGTTCATGCTCCCTCACCCATATCCTGATGTCTGGAGGAAGCACCTACAGCAGCTGCTCCAGAATGATGTTCTCTCCCAACTGGTCCTTATTCTTTCGTTCAGGCCGCACCCGGCGACGGTAGAGGCCTCTCAGTCGTGGTATGTCTCAGTCGATGTCTCCCGAGGTGGCGTTGAGGTTGCTTGGTGATAGGTTTCGGGGGAGATGTCAAATTTGACCAACAGTGCCTCCCTCAGGTCTGGATAACAGTTGGAACAATCTTCATCCATGGCTGTGTAGGCCTCCAGGGCTTTCCCAGTCAACAGGGGGATTAATCTAAAGGCCCACATCTCCCTTTGCCACTGCCATGTTCTTGCCATACGTTCAAAACATAAAAGGTAATTTTCAATGTCCTCACCATGTTGATACACTTGGGCTCCTTAGGCTGGACTGCTGATGGACCCACAGCAGGATTAACCAGCCTTCTTGGGGAAGAAGTCAATGATTGCCCAAGGTCAGTATTGTCTGATGGGCAGAGATGTATAGTAACGAAGTAGAACTACTTCACTACTGTACTTAAGTACTAAAAGGCTGTATCTGTACTCTACTGGAGTATTATTTCTTTCTCCTACTTCCACTTTTACTTGAGTACATATTTTGATGAGTTTAATACTTGTACTCCAATACATTTTTTATGTGCTGCATCATTACTCGTTACAACCAATCACCGTGAATTTGGTGCGACTCGCAATGTTGACCAATCACCGGAGTTTCCCGTGACTTCAACCAATCCCAGCAGTCCCACGTGCCAGACTTTGTATCAGTATGTGACTCTGACAGCCACTGACCAGAGTGGATTCTTTTCCTTGTTTCTGCTATGAAGACGTGTGTGACTTGAACATCTCACATTTACCAACAAAACGTACAGCGAAAGACCGTGCACAAACCTGTATACATTTTAACATCAATGTACAATATAATGTTTTTTCACTCTAAAATCGCTGAAAGCTGCTGCTGTTTCAATCCTGTCAGCTCTCTGCAGCGGGTGGGGCTGCTGCTCTGTTCCCCCCGCGACTGACGCCCCTTACCCTAACCTTAACCATCACAACTAAATGCTAAACTTTAAACTTGTGGGGTCCAGCATTTTGGCCCCACAAAGCTGTCGGGACCCCACAAGTATACTGATATATACACACACACACACACACACACACTTGGTGGATGCAGGAAAAAAACGGAGATGAGACAACAGGATGACCTAAACTGAGGACAGCTAAGCTTGTTATTGTAAGAGCAATGATACACACACACACACACACACACACACACACACACACACACACACACACACACACACACACACACACACACACACACACACACACACACACACACACACACACACACACACACACACACACACACACACACACACTTGGTGGATGCAGGAAAAAAACAGAGATGAGACAACAGGATGACCTAAACTGAGGACAGCTAAGCTTGTTATTGTAAGAGCAATGATAAGTTAAAGTCCAAGTACTTTATTAAACCATATGAATGTGTGTCCCAGGCCAGGTTAGGAAATTAACTAACAATGTAAAGATCAACAAGCCACTGATACATATGTTCACATTTGAGTCATTCAATAAATTATAATTTACTTTCAGTACTTGAGTAGTACATTTAAAAATAAACTACTTGCAATACTTAAGTACAAAAAATGTTGAATACTTTAGTTCTTCCACTTAAGTATGGTGCTTGAAGAGTCACTTTTTTGATAGAGCACTTGTACTTTTACTCAAGTATGGGTCTCTAGTACTTTATACATGTCTGCTGATGGGCCTTCCTTTCTGGGTCGCGAAGTTGGAAGATCCAGTCTAGGGCTAGGGCTCCCACCCTCTGTTGTGGTGGAAGGCCCGACTGGGAATGGCTGTAGGGCAGGCAGAGGGGAAGCCTCCAGTGAGACCTGTAGGCCCCGAAGCTCCTCCTGGAGGATATCATCTCTCCTCTGCTGAGTGGCTAAAAAGTCCCTGAAGAGATGTATTACTTGAGTGGCGTTGGTGAGTAGGAGTCTTGTCCGTGTTGATCGTTGTGGTTTCCTTAGCCGGGCTAGCATGCCCGGCCGGCGTCCCTGCCTCTGCTTCCTCCCCGCCCTCCTGGCTTCACGCGGCCGACAACAGTACAACGAGCGCCCGCTGGTCGGACCAAATTATGTTTGGGTCCTGTACAGTAAAATAGTGTTTTAGACGGCTAGCTGTAGTCTCGCTAAGTCCTATGGGAATTCAGTTGTAGCAGATGGAATGCACACTAAATGGATATTTATGTTACAAATACACACGGGACTGCAGCGTGATGATTATTACCGGAGCCTGGCTGAACACACTCACTCATCCCAGACGGCAGCTAGCAGCTAACAGGGTATGTGAATTTCAACAATGGCTAAGTTGCTAAACGCATCTTGTTGTCATGTAAGGGCCCTGTTCATGTTGCACAGACATTTTAATTGCTTAATTGAGTCTGTTAAGAGGCACAAAGGCACTTTTTAGCTTATGCCTCCATAACTGCAGTTTTAGCTAACGGGAGCTCTGGGCATTAGCTACAGAAGCTCCACGTTGCTAGCACCAATTCGGCTCGTGGTTTTTGCTATAGACAGTACTCAAAAAAGTACGATCAAGATTAACGTAAAAATTGCCCGGAGTTCTCCTTTAAACAAACGCAGGACGTCCACAGCAAAAACATAATAAACCAAAAAAATATATAATATTTTTACACAAGGTTTCACTAGCAAGTTCCACATCACCTGTCTGGATTGTAGCCACCCTGAGACTGAACCCCATGCTTAGGTGGCCAGAGGCTTATTATGTTAAGCCCCTCCCACTATACCAAACAACTCTTAATTGCTTCAATTATGTTACCATTTAGACATTTAGAATTTCACTGCTAGTTTCTACCATAAACAAATAACAGACTCTTGAACAAACCATTTTCCACTCAACTAACTTTAGAAAACACAAAAACTTACACACATTTTCAACTAGAAAATCTACCCTCACCTATTGTATCTCCCACCATCGGCACACCTGAGTGTGACTGCTGTAGGCCCTATATGAAGCAGCACTTTGCCTCAGCTCTGTTTCAGAGCCAGGGACTGGAGAAGAGTGAGCGTTCAAAATAATGGTTAAGTAACAGTTTGTTGTGAAATAGAAATTACTTAAATGAATAAATAAAAATGTGGTGTTTTTTCCAACAGCGTCTACTGAATGATATGTATAAAAGTGTGACTGCAAATAAATTGTCTGGGTGCTTTGTGACCTGAGTGGAGTTACCATGTGTCATCCAAAAGTGACAGAGCCTTCGTCACACTCTATTTTGTGTCAACAGTTCACACAAGAAAAGAGTTTTCTTGCCTTGGGACAGTGCTGTGTAATCTTATAAGGTTAGATTTCAATGCACCAAATGTTCTAAAAGTGCACAGTCCATGTGGATGCAAGGCCAGCCTGCTCCTCTATGATACAGGCAGTAGTGCTTCAGAAGAACAGCTTCATTGAGGTCGTTGAACTTGCAGAACTTGCATTTCATTCAACTCCATCTAAAAGACAAAGGTGACAATATATTGGAACTAGGCAAAGCAGGCAGAAGAGAAACAATTCATGTAGTTTTTCAATATGTAATATATTTACTGTAATAAATCAAAAAATTACCCCAATGCGTCATGAGATATTGAAGAAAAATGCTAAGTTGAAATACTATCTTTTCTGACAACGATGCTAATGCCAGTATTTTCTCCTTTTGAAATTTCCGTTCCGTGATGGAATTTTTGTTTGTGTTTTGGTCTGTGTGTTGTTATCAACTGCCCAGTTTGACAGCCAGGCTGGGTTGCCAGATATATCTGTAAAAACTTAAACCCAGCGCGCTACAGCTGTAATGTTATTACAGCCGTAGCTGAAAGCAGTAAACAAAACAAACAGGATCAACGGAGATGGATTCTGCCCGACCTAAAAAAAACCTGCATGTTTCTAACAGTTACATGACCAGAGACGTTACAAACTCTAAATATTGGAAATGTCTTTGAAAGATGGAAAAAGCTTTAAGCCCAAAAGGACGCTGAGTTGGCTAGCTAATTTCCTTCTGAACAGGTAGGCTAAGCATTAGTTTTAGTATGACAGGAAGATGCAGGTGGAATTATGTCCATGTGTTGGAGCATCATGATACAGCGCAGTCCATTCTTCTTACCTGCTATTAAGACATTAAACAGTAATGTTAACTCACGTTAGTGCTTCTTAAAACACTATTCCACAATACTGACTTGAATTGAATCCAATTAATAGCTTGACTGTTGGTATAGGGTGTTTAGTTTAAAAAAACTGAAAGCCGACCCAGCTAGCAATGTATGCTACTCTAATCCTGCAAGCACCGCATTTATCAGCTAGCCTACCGGTGCGTTTAGGGCCAAACTGTTGTCAATTACATTGCTACCTTATCCACTAATTTATCATACATTTATAAAATCAAACAATTTAAATTTAATTGGAGAATAGGTTAAAACTTGCCTGTGTGGGCTCCAGCTCCGATGCAAACAGCCAGTTCAGGGATCTGATGACTTCAAGTGACTGTCTTCAACTAGGAAAGTTGGCTTTCCCGCATTTTACAACAAACGCATATGAGTCATCAGAACTTTTGCACTTGTTGTGCATTCTAACTGAGTGATGTACGTTTTTATGACTTGCTAAATGCTGTTGAATCATAACAACTTCACGTTTTGTTGGAGTGACTTAAATTTGAGAGTCAAATATTGACAATTTATATTTAATATGTAAGTCTTAAACACTTAAAATACTTTTTCATGTCAACAAAATTAAGTTGGACTTTTTACAGTGAGGCTACAGGGCTCGAGCTATATTGCTCCTAGAGAATGTTATTTCTTGAAAAAAGATAAGACAAGTAGCCTACAGCTCCATTTGACACAAAGATTGAAGTGGGGAGTTACTGCAGTGGCAGACCAGGCTATCTAAAGTGCATGGACGAAAAAAATAAACAGGGCACCAACTAACAGAAAGTCCACTACTAGTTGTATAGTTTGTCAACCGTTTCCTCCATAAACCCACAACCAGTTCCTTGGTTTTGCTGATGTTCAGTAGAAGGTTGTTAGCCTTTCATGAATGTGACAGGTCCATCGCCTCTCCCAGGAGGCCTCTAATGGTTGGTGATCTGTCCTATCATAACTGTATCAGTGAACTTAATGGAGCTGTCCCTGCGTCATGGACTGGAGCAGGAAGTACATAACTTTGCATGTATTAATGAATGATCTGATATATTGTTTTTTTTTATATCTCGTCTTCAGTTTTTTTGTGTCCTACCTGGGGAGGATCACATATATTTGGACCTATGGTGAACTCCATTTCCCATCAGTACTTGCATAAAAGGCCTGTGTGCTCTGTTTGAGTTTTCATTTTGCCCTGATGATGTCAGGTGTCTAAAACTTGGCTTTGTCATTAAATACTTGCATTTGATGTTAGTGTTCACAACTGTCCTTTCTCCATCTTGGATATATCTATTAAAAATGACAATCCATCCATGATGATTAAATTTCTGATGCATATTATGTTGCGTGGCAGCAGGTTTAGCAAGGTCCAGTCATCGTTTTCCATCTTCTCCTGGGCTAGACTGATCTTATGAAGTGTTGAATGTATGACACGCCAATTCGTATGCCATTATTGGTGTGTTATCAAGACGCATACTCACTTTTTAGCTAGGGTGACCAGACGTCCCCGGTTTCCGGGGACAGTCCCCGGTTTCGGTGACCTGTCCCCGGCTGGAGCTGTCCCCGGAAATGTCCCCGGTATTCACTGTGACTGACAGACCCGAAATTGGAATGAAATAGTCGTGCACCCTACACGCACAGGCAGGGGCGGATTTAGTCATTTTGGGGCCCAAGGCAAACACAGACATGGGGCCCTCTACATCTCATGTTTCCCCCCTTTTGTCAATCCTTATTTTTCTAAGAAAGTCCTACTTGTAACTTCTCTTCAGCAGTCTTCACACAGCAATGATGTCTAGACTTCGGGGGTCAGTTTCAGGTAGAAGGTTTAACAAACTCTGAGTCTAACCCTGATGTCTGAGTTGATTTACCCTGAGATGGGAAGAGTTTTCGGTTCCAGAACAGCTGATATGAGTTGGTTCAATCAACTCAGAGTAGGTTCACGCGCCACCACAATAAAAAGGCAGCATGAATGGAGCCATGATTCTACGATTCACCATGGTAACAACCACAAACAAACGGGTCGGCGGAAATACTCATGCGCACAAACAGCGAGTTTGAACATGTATTTAGTTAAAAAAGTAAGACGGCGGCTGCTGCTGCAAAAGAGAGATAATTGGTGTGGGAGAAAATTGCTGCTCGAGTCAATGCGTAAGCATTAAAAGTGTATTAATTTCATATTTAATCACAGTTAACTTATAATATTAGCCTACTAGTGAAAACTGGAATTGTATTACACCTATAATTTCATTTGGGTGCAATCCTACTGGCGAAAAAGTAAACTACTAGGCTACAACTATATCCCATTCTGAGGCTGCAGCACCATGATCATTAACAGAACTATAATTTATAATCATTTATTTCTTTTTTATGTCTCTCACTGGTTTGTGTCCAGGGAACAATACAAAAAACTTTTAAAAAACGTTTCAGAGCGGGTCACACTTTTCTGACGAGTGGCTTTACTATTAGCCTACAGTATGATCTGCATCACCAATAAAGAAAACTGCCGTTTGCAAAAAACGTAATGCGACACAAAGAATCTGCTGGGATGTTAAAGCATGTCCACGATGGTGGATGTTAGTGATATGAGGACGGATAAGCTATCTACATATCTGACGGACTGTGAAAAAAATACCTCTCAAATCGGTTATGTGGAAATGAAAATACATTTAGTCGGGACTCAATATCATCTCCCGACGTAAACTCTCTGTGAAGTAATACAGCTTTTTCATCAACGGGATCGTCGACAAAAGGACATGACATGTTTGAGAAAAAAACGTTTTATAATCTGCCTAACAATAAGTTTTATGTATTAAGTTTTTATTCATGCAGATAACAAACTGCATTAAAATGCACCTGATACAGACTGAATGAATGAATGAGGAAATGAGAGAGAAGAAACCTCGAGTTTCTCTCAGTCTCCTCCCTCTGACACAGTGTCAGAGGGAGGAGACTGTGTGTGTGTGTGTGAGAGTGTCTGTGTGTGAGTGAGTGAGTGTGTCTGTGAGTGAGTGAGTGAGTGTCTGTATTGTCATGTCTAAAGCGCTATAATCTGACCTTGCGAGCTTTGGCCTCAGCAAATCTTGCTATCACTGATTCCATATCCATAACGTTAGCAGCAATATCACTTGAGCAGCCTGGGCTGGCACTGTCGGCAGCAACAGGTAGCTCCTCCTCGCTAGCAGCAGTGCTAACGGTCGTGATGGTGGTTGTGGCATGGGTTGTAGCGTTGTTGTCATTGTCAGCGGCAGGCATCACAAAAAACTTTGTTAACTTCGGCAATTTTTTTAAAAACGTTTTGCTTTCCTCCCGCTTCCTCCTTTTTTCAGCACCACTTGGGTAGTTTGGCTTCATTATAGCTCTACTCTGTACACTGTCTGTCTGTCACTTTTTTTTCTCCGTATTTTGGCGCATTACAGCCTTGTCACTTTCGCAGATGCGCAGTAAGTGAGATAATGGAATAGTCCAATCATGTAGTGAGGTGGGGGGGCCCCCTCCGGTCTGCGAAACTAATGATTTGATGCCATTTTTCGCAAATGGAGTTTTAGAAATATATAATTTGCGAAAAGTAAAAAAAAAAAAAAAACCTTAAGCATAAGTTAATGGGGCATTTTGGGGGCCCCTAGGTAGCTCGGGGCCCAAGGCAATTGCCGACCTTTGCCTAATGGTAAAGTCCGCCTCTGCGCACAGGTTCAAGACAGCCAGAGCAAGCCTCATAGCTCAGAGATGTTCTAGAATTCCCATTTTACGATGCTAAAATTACTGTTTATTTACATGGAGTCTGGTGGGTTTAGCGAACGCAATTTCGCGGATTTTTTATGTTTTAAAAAAGGATCTTACTCTTTAACAGAAAGGCCGACCTCCTTAGAAATCCTTTCCATAATGTTGTCAGACACTTAGAATATTAATCTGAGCCTGTCAGTGGCAAAACAGGCACTTTTATAAACGTAAAAACAAGCTGGACAATTGTCCTATTAACTTACATTGTAGCTTGTTTCACCGTTGCTGACTGCAGCACTGCAGTGATCTCGTTTAATACTGGACCAATGTCAAAGGAAAATATTTCCTCAATAGTTTTATTTGTATCCGATACTCAATGAGCTGTTGCAGAAACAAGCCCAGCGTGAAGCAATAAAGCAAAAGCTGTCAGATAAATGTAGCCTAGTGCAGTAAACATTACAACATTTCCCTCTGAGGTGTAGTGGAGTACAAGTATGAAGTAGCAGCAGGGGCGATTCTAGGATCAGACCTTTAGGGGGGCTCAGCCCCTAATGAGAATGTGACATGGATATGGCGCATGCAAAAGTGTTAACCCCATTGCTGTGACAAATTGCAAGAAAATTAACATTGAACTTACATGAAATGTTATCATATTTGCATTCTGCATAAATCTCTGCACACCCATTACTCTGTGAAATATCTTACAAACTCTTCACTCAACACATGCATCAGTACAACAAGCGGTCCTTAATAATCCGGTTTTGAAATTGCAACAAAATTTCTACATGGTCTACAACTTTATAATGATAATAATTCTCATGTAAACTATTTATGTCAGCACAGATATTTTTTTGTAAATTGCTTAGCCAGTGTATTCCACCATAATGGTTATTATATATTGCCAGATTCCAGACAATCCCACTTACTTATATGTATCCCACTTACAAATATGAATATATATTTCTACTGGTATGCTTCCTAGTGACATTAATGCAAAAATATGAAGAAAAAACTATTCCACCTGTGTGCATGGTTAAAATTCTGAAGTGCAAAATAGCTCAGGCTACAGCACAAATATTCCCATCCATAGATATATGAATAATCAAGTCTAACCTCTGAATTTCTTTTCAAAGTGCACCAGATTGATGCATTTAAACGTTAAAATACACAAAACTTTCTTACAGGGGAGCATGCCCATGGACCCCCCCCCCTAGGGGAGCTTGTGCCCCAGTGCAGCTCTAGGTCTAGTGACGCCCCTGGGGCAGTGTCCCCGTTTTAAGTTTACAAAGATAAAAAATTACCTGTTTGGGAGGTATTTACGCTTCTGAGCTGAAAATGTCCCCGGATTTTGTTTCAGAAATCTGGTCACCTTATTTTTAGCGTATTTATCAACGGCATTTGTCCTCCATTGACTTACATTAGCTTGCAATTGCGTGTGAATTTACGCTGTAGCGAGTAGTATGAAAGGGCGAAAATCCATGTAGGGAGGTTGGTCGGGGTGGTGGATGGGTCAAACACAGGACTTTCACCCAGGAGACCGGGGATTGTGTCCTGCGTGTCCAAGTTTCCTAAACTCAACCATCGCTTTCTTCTTTTACTAAATCCAACCCCGTTCTTCTTTTCCTAAACCCAACCCGTCCGCTGTATACGGCGCTGAAAATGCGTACAGATAACACGCCACTTGGCTTAAGAAAGTGGGCGTGTATGTTTACGCAAAGTCATGATGTCATGTTGCCTGGGCAATGCTGCACAACGGCTTTAATCCAAGCTCCCTTCGGATGTCTGAGCTTCTCACCTTGTTTCCGGCCTCTCTACCCTCATATTTTTGGGCACTACCCAAAGCTTATGACCACAGGTGAGGCTTAGAACATAGACTTGATAAATCCCTCTTTAAAAGAAAGTAATTAATTCAGTGATTAAGATTGGGTTGTTGCGACAGCAAGTAGGCTAACTATAATGTTATGAAACAGAAAAGATACAGATGCAGTCAGCTGTGAAATATTATGCAGTAAAACAATTATGAAAAATGTGACCTTTATTAAATTCTCAGTGACATCATACTTTCCAAAGATCTACTTGTTGCACTGCATTATGTTCTAAAGTGTCTCTGTTATTATCGATA
Source organism: Sander lucioperca (assembly GCF_008315115.2). Classification (NCBI taxonomy): domain Eukaryota; kingdom Metazoa; phylum Chordata; class Actinopteri; order Perciformes; family Percidae; genus Sander; species Sander lucioperca. The sequence goes on from NC_050174.1 coordinate 13,192,329, forward strand.
ATTATGATTGCTTCAACCTGCTGGACTTGACTGGGCCGTTTTTAACTGTAAGGCTTTTTGGTATGAAACACAGTTTAGTGACGATGTAACAAATGCCTATAGTGTGCAGCCAGTCATTTAATGGAGCCTTTTAAATAATCACTGGTTGTTTACCATGCAGATGAGTGCACATTATTGTTCACACAAACACCAGTGTATCTGTAGCTACTGAAACAAAAGCTAACTCAATCTGAAACAAGTAGCAAATGAATGTAAGTTTCACTTTCTAAAGTCTAAATGCTCCTGAGGAAGATTATAAGTGTTGTAAAGGAAGTAAAGGAATGAGAAGAGCCGTTTCACAGTGCATGCAGGGGAAGCTCTTACCTCTGGCTTTCAGAGAAGGAAGGGTCTTTATAAATAATGGAAACATATATGATAATATTGGAAAGGACATTTTCCAATAATAGTTCTGCATGTTGTATGCTTTAGATGAGATTGTGAAATAATGCTTCATCCTGGTAATTGATACAGCTTTGCTTCCTTATGCCACAAAACAAGAAAGACTATTGTGATTTGTTCTTGTCTTTAGAAACCTCTGGGGTGTTTCAGTAATACAAAATATTGAATATGTCTTGCCTGAGAAAACACATTCCAATTCCAATATTTATGAAAAATAAATATAATCTCTGAGTTAATCTTGGAGATCAATTCACAAAACCATATAGCATTTTTACAGCTGCATGAGTAATGAATAAGCAGACAGTTCCAACACCGAGTCCTCACTGTTGATCACATGAAACAAAAACTGATCAATGCTACTTCTTATTCATTCCTAAACTAACTTTGTCACCTTACTTCCTGCTTTGCTCCTGTGGAGAAAAAGAATGGGATGCTACTAGAGGGCGCCGCCACTTCTGTATAAACGTTAGTTTTTCTCGATTGTTTACACATTTTCTGAAAGCATGCCTCATACTCTCAGAACTCTATACACAAATAAAAAAAACCCACAATGGGCAAAACCCCTCAATTCTCCTGCAAAATGAAACTTTACATTCAAAACAATGTTATTTCTTCTCAAAATGGTATTTTGTTTTCAAATGACACACACAAGCCATCATATGAATAGACATTTATAAGAACCAGTTGAACACTGATGTGCTCAATGTAAATCACTATGCTGAAAACACTTCTTCTCCATTTATCATAATGACTTAGGCCTTTTTTTGTTCAGTGTTACACTTACTACAGACAGTACATACATACGTGTGTTGTAAAATATTTGAGAATATTGTTTTTATACTCAGAGCACACAAATACAGAGTAACAAATATATTTTATTTTTCCCACAAAAACAATGTACACAGTGTACATCCCAACCAACACAAAGTTGCACATACAGTGGTCTACATACAAACAGAAGAATTTACTGTATACAGTTACAGTAAAAAAAAACAAAAAAAAAAACCTATGCTGAATCCTCTCTTCTGTTTTGGTCTGGCCACAGCACCTCATCCACATCACAAGCAATATTTTCCCTGGCCAAGCAGCGGGGGAAATATCACCTAGCATGGCGAATCCAGCCATGAAAAGCATCAACTGCTATATCTCCACATGCGTCTTCCATAGCTTGGAGAAGGGGTTTGTGGATTTCGGTCATACACTTTCCATCTCCAGGCAGAAAAAAAATTCCTCAATAAGATTGAGGAATGGAGACTATGGAGGGAGATAAACATCTAAAAAGCATGGGTGTGTTATGGTTGTGCATGTTTCGGTTTCCTGTTTTATTTTGGTAGTCTGGTTTTCTGTCTTGTCTCGTTTTACTTCCTGTCTTTTGGTTTTCGCCATCTTTGTGATTGTCTTTCAACTGTTTCCCAGCCCTTGTGTCACCTGCCCCTTGTTAACCCTTGTTTACTTACAGAGACCTAAATAGATGTATTTAGTCTATGTATTTCCTTTGTCTGTGGTCAGGTCATTCTATCATAGTTGCAGAGAATGTGGCGGACCCAAATGCAGAGACAGCAGGCAAGAGTAGTGTTGCTAGAGGATTTAATCAATAAATCACAGATACAAAAGTCCATACCAAACAAAAGGTGTCCTGAAAACAGCAGGCAGAGTACAAAGCAGGAACAGGCAGAATCCCAAAAACAGGGACAGGCAGAATCCCAAAAACAGGAATAACAAAATACCAGGAACACCGAGACCAATGGGGTAGACGACACACGTTCTCACACGGAATACCATACACAGTACAATTGACCTGACCACAGACAAAGGAAACGCAGAGACTACATACACAAGTAAACGAGGGTTAACAAGGGGCAGGTGACACAAGAGCTGGGAAACAGGTGAAAGACAATCACAAAGGCGGGAAAACCAAAAGACAGGAAGTAAAACAAGACAAGACAGAAAACCAGACTACTAAAATAAACCAGGAAACAGAAACATACACAACCATAACAAGGTGGGCAGTGAACCAGTTACGAACCAGAGCAGCCCGGTGGAAACTTACGTTGTCCCAAATGACAATGTACCTGAGCTGCTCTGGGCCGTCTGTCTGATCTGGTGGAATGAGTGTGTTGTGTAGGGTGTCCAGGAATGTAATCAGATGGGCAGTGTTGCAGGGACCAAGGGTAGCATGGTGATGGATGACGCTGTGGTGGGTAATCGCTGCACACATTGTGAGGTTCCCTCCTCACTGGCCAGGGACTTCAACAGTAGCATGCTGGCCGATGATATTCCTTCCCCTCTTTCGTCTTTGTGAGGTTGAATCCAATCTCATCAATGAAGATGAACTGGTGCTCCACTGCAGCCACCTCTAGCTCAAGGACTCTCTGAAACACCGATGACAATTTCAGAAATAGACATGGAGTGGTCACTATTGTGAAGCACAATCATTATGATTACAATACTGAAATATGTATAATGTATACAGTGTTGAGAGTATGCATCAATTGTGGGATTGTATAGGACTCACTTGCACATAGTTATATCGTAATTCTTTGACTCTTTCTGAATTGCGTTCAAATGGCACCCTGCAGACCTGCTTCATCCTGCGCAAGACACATTCCAGTGTTGATAAGCTTACCCTATCAATATTTTGAAATATCTCTATCAATATTTTCTATTATTTTTCTTTGTATTTGCCATAATGTTATGGCGTTATTTTGTAGGACCATGTTCATGATTTCAGTTTCCAGTTCAGGAGACAGAAGATGTTTCTGACCACCATGTGTTGGTAATCTTTCAGTTCTGCCAAACAAATAGTAAAATACTGTAAATACTGAGTAGGAATACAAAGTAGGAATACATTTCCCAAATACTTGAAACATACTTTATTTTTACAGTCCTACAGAACAGTCCACAGGCAATACTGTACTACCGTACTCATTGAGTACTCTATTGATATGCAGTACTGCAATTTTAGAGATTTTAGAGAGTAGATTTCTTACCTATTCTCATTTCTGAAAGTCCGGATGATGGATGCTACAGTGTACCTGCTCAAATTTGGCTGTACTCTTTGCCCAGCCTCCCTCATTGTTAGACCACGGTTGACCACATTGTCAACCAAAGTGGCTCGGATCTCATCAGAGATTACGGTCCTTGGCCTTCCTCGTCCTCCTCCTCTTACTCTCACTCCTCTGGCTCTGGCTCTGGCTCTGGCTCTGTTCCAATGTTGGCATCCATTGCGCCAAAACAGAAGCTCACCTGCCCTTTTATGCTAAAGCTCTGATTGCTAATTGTAAAACTGTGTGACAGGTTTTTGCCCATGTGATAAGTCAGTGTGCATAGTAGGGCAATCGAACTTTAGAATTTGAATGGCACGCCATTAAGATGGTGGTTCTCCCACGATTCTTACATCTGTTTCAATCGATCCCATCATGCATTCCACAAAGCTTCTTTAAGAATTTAGACTCTATTATAATTCCCTTTGTCTGTAGTATAAAGCGGTGCGTATACACAAGAAACATCTATGTAAAACAAAAAAAGAGGGGGGCTTTGGTCTCCCAGATTTCAGATGCTACTACTGGGCTTCACATTTAAACACGCTGGCTTTTTGGAGGAGTGGTAAATCCGCTGAGAGCATGGTTGGAGATCCCCCAGCCTGGCTTTCTATAGAACAATCAGCCTGCTGCGGGACCTCTCTCCCGGCCCTACTGAACAGCCCTGTCAAGATAAACAAATCTTTATACGGAGGGAACTTTCTAGTACACAACTCTTTGAAAGTCTGGAAGCAAATTAAACTATACTTGAAAGCCCCAGACATGTTCATAGACAGCCCTATCTGTGATAACCATGCCTTTAACCCTTTGGGGACGGATCCTGCGTTTGCTCTATGGAAGGAAAAAGGATTGGAGTGTTTGAAGGATTTGTATCAGCATGGGCACTTCATGTCCTTTGAGCAATTAATGAACAAATATAGTCTCCCAGCTTCTCATCTTTTCCGATATTTACAAGTTAGGCATTTTATAAAATCTTGCTTGTCTACACTTGCAGACATACCAAGGCATGACACACTTGAAAACATAACTAATGTTCGACCAGGCAGAAAAGGAGCAGTAGCAATATTATACCAGTCATTGATCAACCATGAACCAACCAGCACAGATAGGCTAAGAACTGAGTGGGAGACAGAACTGGTGATGCCCCTCACTGTGAAATTTTGGGATTGATGTCTTATGAACATTCATAGTTGTTCAGTGAATGCGAGACTTAATCTAATACAATTTAAAGTAATACACAGGTTGCATTACTCAAAAGTAAAAGTAAGCAAGATGTATCCCATTGTATCAGCATTTTGTAATAAGTGTAAAAACCAAGAGGGCACCCTCACACACCAATTTTGGACATGCCCTAGCCTCCACTTATTCTGGTCTTCTGTATTTGATTTCTACTCAAAAGCCTTCAACAAGCAGTGGATACCCAACCCCCCGGTTGCCATTCTGGGGTCTACAAATGACATTGCTTTGAACTCTGGCAGGGACAAATGGCCAGTGTATCTGGGTACGGTACTTGCTAAAAAACTCATATTGCAATTTTGGAAGTCAGATGCTGCCCCTTCATTTGAGATGTGGTTGAGAGAGCTGGGTGAAGTCCTCCACTTAGAGAAGCTCAGATTCATGATTGCAGGGAGAGAGAATGCGTTTGAAAGGGCATGGAGACCGGTCTTGGAACATTTAAAGGGTCTGGGGGAGGAAGCTGAGTGACGAGGGGTCACTTATATTGATAATGTATCATTAGCGGTTTTCAAAGGGAATTTTTCTTATCTCTTTTGACTCCTGGTTTTACTTTCTGGTCTCTTAATCTTGATATTTGCTACGGTGCCTCATCACAATTGTATTCAGAATCTGCCAGATAACTACAATTGTAAGTTCTTTGTTGCTGCTTATTGTTATTGATGTTATTGTACGGATAAGAAAATGTTAAAAAAAAAAAAAAAAAAAGTTGCTTGTATGAACAAATGCAGTCTGAACCCATTGTTGTTCTGCAATAAACATATTTTCAAAAAAAAAAAAAAGAATTTGAATGGCAGTGTGTTCCTTGTGAAAACAAGAGATTTTCTTCATGAAAATTGTGCCAAATGCAGAGAATTGTGTGTAGTGTTTTGAAAAAAAGTGTGTTTTAGAACTGCAATTTCAGTGTAAAGCAGGAATTGTGCTTGTAGTTTAGCAGAATTGGTTCAGGCGGTTGGTGCATGAGTTACATGTTGTGGTCATTGTGTCTCAAGTACCAATATTTATTTGTAAACAATTGAGAAAAACTGTAATATGAGCCGTAATTTTTACTCATGGGAGTCCTCAGGCAACATTCTTTAAGATGAAAATGAAAGCAGACAGGATCAAATATGAGGAAACACTACAAGTCATTCCATCTGCAGTGTAGAACAAAGAAACATGCACTGAAGACAAAAGGTCATTGTCTTAATGGTGTGACATACCTACTACTATTTATAGTACATATGCAAACACACACACACGCAAAAAAAAATCCCAAACCGTTTTTTAATCATGTAGCCACAATAATAAATGCTTTTTAGCTTTTCTCTCTTGTTAACATTGCTACTTTGTGTTGCATCACTATCAGATTCAAGAATTAGTTTTTTTGTTGTTGACATGTTCTGGCCTCTTGTTACAGTTTTTTAGTTAGATTGCTAAACGACACCGGCCACAACTGAAGCCACATGTGCAAAACTCAAACCACAGTCTGCATTACCAACACTCACCTGAACAAAACAGTTCACATCACCTGCAAAACTCATTCCAAGCAACACAAATCTTAACCCATGTCTCAAAACAGGCTGAGTGCAGCCAAACACTATGAACAATCCTCATCTAGATAACACACTGTCACTCAGAACACAGAGAGTAAAAACACTAGCATCAAACACCAATAAAGAAATAACAAACTTTTCATCTTTACAGTTTAACAATTTGAGTGTGTAGAGTTTTGAAAACTGTGTTCAAGCAATGAAAAACGAACTAGAGTTTGGTCCACATGAACTGCTGCTGTGCAGACTGTAGTTAGAGTTTTGCACATGTGACTCCAGTTGTGCCCACTGTCGTTTAGCAATCGAAAAAAAACTATAACTGCAAGGCATTCTTAATATTAATGACAAGCAAACCATAGACAAAAAGAAGCTCCAAGCTTGCAAAAAAAAAAAAAGTAAAATAATTTTGTCATATTTTTCAACCACTGTGCTACATTACACTGCATGCTTCACAACACGCTGCTGGTAACAAAAGTGACTCTTCAAAGTAAACATATATCCTGTATCAGACAAACTTCCATTTAAAATAACAAGAAAGTTCATTTAATTTCTTTAGAAGTACCTAACCTATCTTATTTCAAGGAAGTACGGTAACAGTGGGGAATGTACTGGGTGTCTTTTCAGGTAAATGAACTAGACAGGTGGGGCGTGAATCACAGTAAGCATGAAGAAATCTAAAATGCCAAACTGGAAAAGCCACATGGTAGTTCACCACAATTGTTCATTTATATTGCACATCCATCGACTTACTTACACCTCACTACGTGCCGGCATTTGTAATGCCCACTTATTCTGCACTTTATGTAGCATATTGTATTCTGTATTCTTGTACTGTATTGAATGTGAAACCATTTGTTGTCTTGCACGCCTACGCTTTTCTTGGCCAGGTCGCCGTTGAACAAATGAGAACCTGTTCTCAACGGCCTACCTGGTTAAATAAGGGTTAAATAAAATAAATAAAAATAATTGCTGGGTGTGCATCTAGTTCAGTCCGATGATGGATATGACAGAATGTAGTGACAAATGTACCCTACTCCATCTTTGAACAGTGTTTGAAGAAATGGATTAGTAGACAAATGATGCATGATTATGGAAGATATAAACAATGCATTTTTTTTCAGTGCAGTACTGGAAGTATAAAACGCCTGTTAGTTAAATACATTTAGATGACAAGATTAGGGGTAGCCTAATAGTGACAAACTGTCACGAAGCTGTTACAGTTTTTTTCGTTTGCTAAAAGACAGTGAACTGAACTGAAACTGAAGTCACATGTGCAAAACTCTAACTACAGTCTGCACAGCAGCAGTTCATGTGGACCAAACTCTAGTTCATTTTTCATTGCTTGAACACATTTTTCAAAACTCTGCACACTTTTCCCATGACTTTAACTACAACCTGCACAACATTGTGGATTTACAGCACTTTGTTCAAATGCTAACACACTGCTGTCAAAACTGTTAACCACGCATTAAAAACAGAATAGATTTCAGTCTGGTGCCTATCAAACACTGCTGATTGCAATTTTAGCTGAAAGCCTAAGCAGATGTCTTGTTTTAGACTAGTTAGTGAACATATATGGTATTTATACAGAGAAAGCTCAGAAAGCCTTTTTTTGTGTACAAACACCAAATAAGAAGGAAACAATTATACACTGTACCGTTTGAGAATAACAGGTAAAAGAGCAAAGATACCAACATGTCCAGGTAAGATGTCTGAGGTTATATACACAGCTATAAAAAAGAAAAAGAAAAACACTATATCTTTACAATAGTAAAACTGCTTTCGTACTGTTTTTCAGAAGGTAATGGAGGTGAAAGCAATGGAAACACCATATTCATTTGTATTTAGAGATGATGCAGACATCCAATGTGATGAAGAGAACTTGCTGCATGATACTGGAGCGAGGCAGGATTAGTCACACTATTCTTTGTTACTGTTACGTATGTACCTTTAGTTTTTTTCCCAGTAATTCCATAAATTACTAGAGACAAAATACCATATCAAAGAAAACTGCTGATTTTCATTCCTTCTTATTTACCTTACGTAAAAATTGGTATATATATTTCCTTAAATAAACTATTGAGTAGTGTCAAGACACTCAAATTGTTCAAACTGTAAAGATGAAAAAGTTTGTAATTTCTGTATTGGTGTTTGATGCTAGTGTTTTTACTCTCAGTGTGTTCTGAGTGACAGTGTGTGTTATCTAGATGAGGATTGTTCATAGTGTTTGGCTGCACTGAGCCTGTTTTGAGACGTGTGTGACAGTAAGAGTTGTGTTGCTTTGAATGAGTTTTGCAGGTGATGTGAACTGTTTAGCTCAGGTGACTGTTGGTAATGCAGACTGTGGTTTGAGTTTTGCACATGTGACTCCAGTTGTGCCCACTGTCGTCAATAGAAAAAAACTGTAATACTCAAGAAGACCCAAAAGAGGTTAAAATTGAATCTAGTAATTCAGAAAATAGATAAAAGTAATAGAAAATGATATACTAGCGGAGTTGTGTTGTGATTACACACTGTATTACAATACATGTGTCAACTGTGGGATGTTGAGGTCATTTTTAGAATATGACTATTTTGGAAGATGGGAAGTGTTATGATAGTTACTTATTGATATCTTCTTTTTATAAGCTTGTTGTTTAATGATCTGGGAACATTTGACAAATTTGTATGAACTTATTAATATGTTCATTCTTTTGGAAAAACCCACCTACTACTTTCAGTCAGCCTGTGCCCAAACAAAGATACCAACAATAGAGAGGACAGTAATTATGTTGAGTACGGTAACTGAAGCTAAACAAATGACACTCCCATCTTTCCTATAAGTGAGTAGACGATCAAGATTATTTTATGATTACCCCTTCCTTATGCATTCCACACACACACACACACACACACACACACACACACACACACACCAACATAGAAGTTCAACGTGCTTTACATGAAAAGCCATTAGGACAAGATACAAATTAAACCCAAGACAAGATAAAATGCATATATTGGATTTAAAAAGTGTAAAATAAAGTTATAATAAGTAAAATAAAGGTTACAGTGCAGTGAAAGATATAAATAAATAGTTTGACATTTTATTTTAATGACATGGCATTTGGCATTGGCAAAAAATATACATATAAAAAATATGCTGCTTTAAATGTCCCTTAAGACACAAATAAAGAGCTTATAGGCACACCAAAACAGAGATCAGCCACATCAGGAGGATTCAGTATGGAAGTGGAAATGTAAACTGTAAAACAATGGGAGACAAATGCATGTGATGTTTGAGGTAAAGTGCTGAATTAAATACAATAATTCACAAAGCTATATTAGAATTTACAATAAAAATGCAATTAGTTAAAAATCAAATTTGCTTTTAAATTAACAAATAAATCGTGAGAGGCTTTTGTGTTTTTTGGCTTCAGTTTAGGAACTTGTTTTTGTCTCCGTGACTGACTGGAAAAGTGCTTGGTTCAGAGATGCTCAAAGGACTCAAAGACCTTCAAAACAGGAAGTTTTTTTTTGCAGATGGTACATCTGATTGGTTTCTGAATGTTTATTAAACAAAGATATTTGAGGCAATACTTATTATTCATGTCACTTTTAAAATATCACATTTAAAACAAAATAAATAGATCCAGTGAATTATGGATCAGTTTAAAAGAATAAGAGACTTTTTACGTCCCTTCTAGTCCATTTACCTGAAAAGACACCCAGTACATTCCCCACTGTTACCGTACTTCCTTAAAATAAGATAGGTTAGGTACTGTTAAAGAAATTAAATTAACTTTCTTGTTATTTTCAGTTCAGTTCACTGTCGTTTAGCAAACGAAAAAAACTGTAACAGCTTTGTGACAGTTTGTCACTATTAGGCTACCCCTAATCTTGTCATCTAAATGTATTTAACTAGCAGGTGTTTTATACTTCCAGTACTGCACTGAAAAAAATGCATCGTTTATATCTTCCATAATAATGCATCATTTGTCTACTAATCCATTTCTTCAAACACTGTTCAAAGATGGAGTAGAGTAAATTTGTCACTACATTCTGTCATATCCATCATCGGACTGAACTAGATGCACAACCAACAAACAAAAACAATTGTGGTGAACTACCATGTGGCTTTTCCAGTTTGGCATTTTAGATTTCTTCATGCTTACTGTGATTCACGCCCCACCTGTCTAGTTCATTTACCTGAAAAGACACCCAGTACATTCCCCACTGTTACCGTACTTCCTTAAAATAAGATAGGTTAGGTACTGTTAAATAAATTAAATTAACTTTCTTGTTATTTTAAATGGAAGTTTGTCTGATACAGAATATATGTTTACTTTGAAGAGCCACTTTTGTTACCAGCAGCGTGTTGTGAAGCATGCAGTGCAATGTAGCACAGTGGTTGAAAAATATGACAAAATTATTTTACTTTTTTTGACAAGCCTGGAGCTTCTTTTTGTCTATGGTTTGCTTGTCATTAATATTAAAAATGCCTTGCAGTTAATACTCAAGAAGACCCAAAAGAGGTTAAAATTGAATCTAGTAATTCAGAAAATAGATAAAAGTAATAAAAAATGATATACTAGCGGAGTTGTGTTGTGATTACACACTGTATTACAATACATGTGTCAACCCTGGGATGTTGAGGTCATTTTTAGAATATGACTGTATTTTGGAAGACGGGAAGTGTTATGATAGTTACTTATTGATATCTTCTTTTTATAAGCCTGTTGTTTAATGATCTGGGAACGTTTGACAAATTTGTATGAACTTATTAATATGTTTATTCTTTTGGAAAAACCCACCTACTACTTTCAGTCAGCCTGTGCCCAAACAAAGATACCAACAATAGAGAGGACAGTAATTATGTTGAGTACGGTAACTGAAGCTGAACAAATGACACTCCCATCTTTCCTATAAGTGAGTAGACGATCAAGATTATTTTATGATTACCCCTTCCTTATGCATTCCACACACACACACACACACACACACACACACACACACACACACACACACACACACCAACATAGAAGTTCAACGTGCTTTACATGAAAAGCCAGTAGGACAAGATACAAATGAAACCCAAGACAAGATAAAATGCATATATTGGATTTAAAGAGTAAAATAAAGTTATAATAAGTAAAATAAAGGTTACAGTGCAGTGAAAGATATAAATAAATAGTTCAACATTTTATTTTAATGTCAGGCATTGGCAAAAAAAAAAAAAAAAAATAATAATATATATATATATATATATATATATATATATATATATATATATATATATATATATATATATATATATATATATATATATAAAATATGCTGCTTTAAATGTCACTTAAGGCACAAATAAAGAGCTTATAGGCACACCAAAACAGAGATCAGCCACATCAGGAGGATTCAGTATGGAAGTGGAAATGTAAACTGTAAAACAATGGGAGACAAATGCATGTGATGTTCGAGGTAAAGTGCTGAATTAAATACAATAATTCACAAAGCTATATTAGAATATACAATAAAAATGCAATTAGTTAAAAATCAAATTTGCTTTTAAATTATAAAATGAATCGTGGGAGGCTTTTGTGTTTTTTGGCTTCAGATTAGGAACTTGTTTTTGTCTCTGTGACTGACTGGAAAAGTGCTTGGTTCAGAGATGCTCAAAGATTAAGAGACTTTTCATGCTGAACTTTCTGATATTTGCAAAAACCAGCTGACCATTATCTGATTTTACACATAATTTGTTATAGATAAGATGATAGATGCCCCAATGTCCTTCACCAACTCTTCAATAATTCAGTATACATATACAAGCTGTTTGCTTGTCTATGAGGAAAAATGTAAATAATTGAACTAATTTAATTACCGGCATGTTGGTTGCAAGACCATTATTATTACACATTATTTCCTGCTAAACCACATGCTCATCAATGTGATCAAAGAGGTAGGGAGTTCCTCTTCCTCCAAAAATACTATATATACTGACAACTAATTGTTCTAAAAATCACTGACTCCTGACTGCAGCTGAAGGTTCAACGTGGGACTTCCAAGACATCACAGGTATTAATCCTCTTGTCTAACTTTTTAACTTTGTGGTTAATTGTAGTTCACATTCAGGCAGCCATGCCCTCTGGTATGTTACCCAGCTGATCACTGTGTATATAACAGGACTATGTTTGTCTTTTTCAGAGATGAAGTGGGTTTTCTGCCTGCTATCTGCAGGTCTTTTCCTGTGTTTGCAAAACCATGTGAATGCTGGTGAGTACCTCTGCTGTATACCAAATATAAATAAATGAAACACAGTCGTTTTAAATAGTCTCCTACTACAATTAGTTTTGACATTTAGATAAAAACTAAATACTGTATAGGAATATATGCATATAGTGTATAATATACATTTTACACTTGAAAGAAACCTGCATCATAGCTTTAGAAATCCATTGAATATAACATCAATATAAAGATAGAATAAGAAAATGAAGACGACTTAATCAGAGACCAGACTAACTGAAAGATGTTTTGTGCCTTCAGAACAACGTTTGAGCAGGAGTGTCATTGAAAAGGCTGTGCTTGAAGCCAAGGCAACAGTGGATTCAGCTTATGAGTACTCCAGAAGAGTGTGAGTGTAAAACCTGCTGAACTGCTACACAAGTTCTGCAGTGATAGAAAAACAAATGGCAGAACATGAGCATTATGAAATACATACAAACTTCAAGTTGTGCGCCACCAGAAGCAATCAAAACATCTCAGTGCTCATAAATCTGACCTCTCCATACAATACAGGAGCATTGATCGTGTGAGGAGGAATACAGCAAATCCTTCAGACATCCTGAGGTTGATGAAGCAGCCTGTTGGGCCAACCCGTACTGCTGTGCGTGCTGCTGACTATATGGATAATACTGTTAAACTGATCAAGAGATCTTTGAAAAGACGTGAAAAACGCTCCATAAATGCCACAGGTGTGTATCCAAAATATGTTCTTTTATTTTTCCATACAGGGGGCTTCAAGTCACAATAAATATGTCTATTCTTTGTCTCTGGTAATTAGATCTGATCTCTGACGATGATTTGAAGGTCATTGCTGATCTGACAGGCTGCTCTGCCCAAGTCCGTATCCCTTCCTGCAGGACAACTCCCAATTTGGACAAGTTTCGCACTGGAAGCAGCAACTGCAACAACAAGTGAGGCAACTGCTAAATAACAAGCTTGATGGGTGGACCATAAAAATAACAACTGACAATTATGTCCACAGCTAATTGACTGTTTAACGTTTTTTAACCTGGGGCCGAACTGAATTTTGCCAAAGATTTTCTTTCTTTCATTTCAGAAATAAAGGTGTTAGAAATGTTAGTGACCGTTGGATTGCTAACATTCTTTGTTGTTGAATTGTCAATTACAGTACATATTGTGCATGGTACTGCACCACTTCATGTGAGACAAAAAGAAAGAATAAAAAAGGATTTATTTTTTTCTTTCCTAGAGAAAACAGCCGCTTAGGATCCTCCAACACACCTTTCGCCCGCTGGCTCCCTGCTGAGTACCAGGATACAATCTCTCTGCCTAAAGGCTGGGACTCTCAGCGAAAAGTCAACAGTTTTCTTCTTCCTTTGGTAATATATACTGTATATAAATATATATTTGTCCTCCTGAGGAGGTGGAAAAAGACAATAGTACTGAACAAAGTATAGAACAGTAACATTTAATCACATCTGCATTAATGCTTAAGCTATTAGCTTGTGCCACTTTCACCAAGGTGCTCACTGTCTACATCCTGTCCACAGGTAAGGGAAGTGTCCAACAGAATTCTGAGCACAGCAAACGCTGACGTAGAGAGCGATCCAAGCTACACTCTTCTGGTGACATTCTTCGCCCAGTGGACTGACCATGACCTTAGCCTTACTCCTCAGTCTCCTGCCATCCGCTCATTCAGTAATGGTATTAACTGTGACCAGGGCTGTGAACGCACAGAGCCCTGCTTTCCCATTCAGGTCAGTGTCATACATTAGACAAGAAAATATGTAAAAAACACACACACACACACACACACACACACACATATGCTGGATGCTAATTGCTTTTTGTCATCTAAACAGTTTCCCAGAGACGACCCCCGCGTTGGGGAGCAGTGCATCCCCTTCTTCCGCTCAGCACCAGCTTGTGGTTCTGGAAACACAGGCTACATCTTTGGTGCAAGCAATGTCCGTCAGCAGATAAACTCTCTCACGGCTTACATTGATGCGGGTCAGGTGTACGGTGAAGAGGATATCAAAGCTCGCTTCCTACGCAACCTCACCTCAGATAAGGGTCTGTTGAGGGTCAACACACAGTTCACTGACAACGGCAAGGAGCTCCTGCCCTTCTCCAGCTCGACGACCAACGTATGTGCTACCCGGGCCCGCATTACTAATGACACAAATGCACAGGAGGTGCCCTGCTTTGTGGGTGGTGAGTGGCAGCAAAATGAATGTACAGATGTTCAAAGTGTTAGATTCATTCCAATCATCGTACAGGGCTGACAGCACTTTTTTCCTGATTTTATCTGACTTTTAAGGTGACGAACGCACCAATGAGAATATTGCTCTGATCTCTTTGCACACGCTGTTTGTGCGTGAGCACAACCGTCTGGCACGTGCTCTGGCCAATCTCAATCCTCAGTGGGACGGAGAGAGACTCTACCAGGAAGCACGCAAGATCATGGGAGGATATATGCAGGTTAGAGAGGGACTTAGCTGCATGGATTCCAGAAATGTTGTATTGATAATTGGATGTTATGTTCTCACATGGTTTAATTCAACAATGAATAATAATATGTTATAATAATGGTTTAAAACAATAACTCAGTGTCTTCTCTGTCTGTCAGGTTATCACTTTCAGAGACTACTTACTTCACATTGTTGGTCCAGACATTCTTGCCAAGCAGCTGTCCACCTACCCTGGTTATGATAAAAACGTGGACCCTAGCATCTCCAATGTGTTCGCTACCGCTGCCTACCGATTTGCTCACCTGATGATTCAGCCATTCATGTTTCGCCTTGATGAGCAATACCAGGAACACCCTAAATTCCCCAGCCCATTGCTGCACAAATCCTTCTTCGCACCGTGGAGGGTCATCTTTGAAGGTATAGTCAAGATCTTTAACTTGTTATACTTCACCTTAATGGAAAATCAATTAGTTTTATGTATGTTTTATAGGCTTTAGAAAATCTAGCCTGTTGAAGGAAGACTTTGGCCAATCACAGGTCATTTTAGAGAGATGGCGTTTCTATTGGCTGTTCCACAAATGCAGACCAGAAATCTTCAACAGGGGCTCCGGGACGCATATCCAGCTTGCATATCAATTTAGGTTTAAAGATTAATTGAAAAGACAGGAAACTGTTTTCAAACTGCAATTACACGACACTCAAAGCAGAATTTTGCAGATTCGCCGACTTTGAGATTCAGAAAATCCCACAGAACCAGAGTGTTTGCATATTTAGGCTGTGAAACATGGTTGTTGTGAGTCAACTGTGTGGCAGCCTACTTTAAAATTGTAATCAGAAAGCTGTTTTGCTTGATTTGTTAAATTCTATGATGGCTAAGGAACTTTTTTGCTGACATTTTTTTTCAACTTGTATGTAAGAAGGCTATATGAGATATGCAATAATACAGTCAAAAATATTTTACTTTGGATTAATAAAAGCATGTCAATAAACTATACATGTCTGGCCCTTGAGTTGTGGGTTTCATTTCCCAGTGTGGCCCTTATAGTGAAATTTAGTTTGACGCACCCCTGTAGTAGGACGTCACTGATCAGTCTCTCTCAGTTATAAAAAAACGTTGAAGACTCGCTTTAGACGACATGATTCTCAGTGGGATCAGCAACAGTAACTTAAACTTAAAGTGTTCCTATCTCTTGTGTTCTTCAGGTGGTTTGGACCCAATCATCAGGGGCCTGGTGGGTCGTCAGGCCAAGCTGAACACGCAGAATCACATGATGACTGATGAGCTGAGGGACAGGCTGTTTAAATTTTTCGCTAAGTTGGCGATGGATCTGGCATCCCTCAACATGCAGAGAGGCAGAGACCATGGATTACCTGGTATTACACTCATTTAGTCCTTCTATTTCTTTTCTGTTTTGTATCTTTAGAATATTGTCTGCATCTGAGCCTTTGCAGATCATGCATCATCTTAAAGATGGCTACCTTTTTACCCTGTGTCCCTATAGGCTACAACAAATGGCGTGGGTTCTGTGGGCTGTCACAGCCACGAAATCAGGCAGAGCTGGCAAATGTTCTCAACAACCCCAATCTGGCCAAGAAACTGCTGGATCTCTACAGAACACCTGACAACATCGATGTGTGGTTGGGAGGAGTGGCTGAGCCGTTTGTCCCAGGAGGAAGAGTAGGACCCTTGTTTGCATGCTTGATTTCCACTCAGTTCCAGAGAGTCCGCCAGGGAGACCGGTATGTGACATAACTGACATTGTTAAAGATTTGGAGATATTTGTGTTCCCTGCACCTTTACATTCACTTTTACATTCAAATTAACACTAACATTGCACTATTGACTGACATGTACTGAAGATGTGGAAATTGCTGTGCTTGCCACACATTTAAAGATGATAAACTTTCAATTTCAGACTTTGGTGGGAGATCAAGGGAGTCTTCACTAAGGCCCAGAGAAAGTCCCTGAAGGACGTATCACTGGCCCGCATCATCTGTGACAACACTGGTGTCACTGATGTACCAGAGAAGCCGTTCCAGTATCAGGCCCGGCCAAAGTCTGGTTACACTAAATGTGATAAAATCCCTGCCTTTGACCTCAGTCCATGGAAGGAGAGTATTGTGTAGGTCCTCACTGCAGCGGTCTGACTAAAGACAGCTACATCTCAGAGCATCTGATTTTTACGTGACCTTTTTTCATGTTCCTGCTGACCTGCTTGCTTTGTTGTGTGTAATGAAATACTTTTCCTTTACCTCCTTTTTTAATAATGACAGGGCAATTTTTACATTACATTTATTTAACTGCTAGAATTAATTGTGATTGCTATGAGTGCTTTAGCTTTCAGTTGAAATGTGATATTTTTTTAGTTCCTTTTAATTTTATTTGTTTCTCTCTTTAAAATGTAATTTTAATGACTCGTAAATGAAAGTGAACTCTCTAAAAAAAATCTGTGCATTACAAGGCATGTATTTTTCAAAAAAGAAATAAGTGGAATATAGTCTTGTTGGTCTTAAGAGTTGACAATTTACATCACATTAAATGAGTGTTACTCAAACAACTATGACTCGGTATTTCATTTTTATAACAATATTTCCAAGATCTCTGGTGAACTGAGCAACATTGGACCAGGAGAAGGGGTAAATAACATGTAATAAAAATAATATAATTATTTTATTTTGCTGTGTGTCACAGTTTAAGCTCTTACACGTTTAATCTGCATTATATTGAAACTTTAAATTAGAAGAAAATGAGCATAGTTTATGATATACTTTATACTTAAAGTGTGCCATTTTGCTTAGGTGAACTCCAAATGTGTTAGCAGTTTAATTTGGTTACCTTTCACCAAATATGAATGAAAATTAGGTATATAGTTAACTTATATAGGTTGGTTGGCTAATAACTTTAGCCAACCAATATCTCAAAGTACTGCATTTAAACACCATTTTATGTATAAAAAGCAGCTTTCCCACCTCATAGTTCCTTATAGGTTTGGTATTATCTGAGCTCATATCATTGTCTGTGGCACTTTACTGATTTTTAAATCTTAAAGTTGTAGACCATGTAGAAATTTTGTTGCACTTTCAAAACCAGATTACTCAGGGACCGCTTGTTGTACTGATGCTTGTGTTGAGTGAAGAGTTTGTAAGATATTTCACAGAGTAATGGGTGTGCAGAGATTTATGCAGAATGCAAATATGATAACACTTCATGTAAGTTCAATGTTAATTTTTGTCACAGCAAGGGAGTTAACACTTTTGCATGCGCCATATCCATGTCACATTCTCATTAGGGGCTGAGCCCCCCTAAAGGTCTGATCCTAGAATCGCACCTGCTGCTACTTCATACTTGTACTCCACTACACCTCAGAGGGAAATGTTGTAATGTTTACTGCACTAGGCTACATTTATCTGACAGCTTTTGCTTTATTGCTTCAGGCTGGGCTTGTTTCTGCAAAAGCTCATTGAGTATCGGATACAATTAAAACTATTGAGGAAACATTTTCCTTTGACATTGGTCCAGTATTAAACGAGATCACTGCAGTCGGAAACGGACGTCCAGCTTGTTTTTACGTTCATAAAAGTGCCTGTTTTGCCACTGACAGGCTCAGGTTATTATTCTAAGTGTCTGACATCATTATGAAAAGTATTTCTAAGGAGGTCGTCCTTTCTGTTAAAAAGTAAGAGCCTTTTTTTAAAACATAAAAAGTCCGCGAAATTGCGTTCGCTAAACCCACCAGACTAATAAACAGTAATTTTAGCATCGTAAAATGGGCATTCTAGAACATGTCTGAGCTCTGAGCAGTGCTTTATGGGGTGCCGAATGTAAAAGTTCGGTTACAATTTTTTAGCTGATAAATTTTCAACATTTAGCTCACTTTCCTCACATTTAGCGCATTTTCCTCACATTTGAGACAGAAATTATATATATATATTATATCTAAATGTTAAATGTTAAATCTAAATGTTATATCTAAATCTAAATGTTAAATATATATCTAAATGTTAAATGTTAAATCTAAATGTTATATCTAAATCTAAATGTTAAATCTAAATCTAAATGTTAAATCTAAATCTAAATGTTAAATCTAAATCTAAATGTTAAATATATATCTAAATGTTAAATCTAAATCTAAATGTTAAATCTAAATGTTAAATATATATCTAAATGTTACATGTTAAATCTAAATGTTAAATCTAAATCTAAATGTTAAATCTAAATCTAAATGTTAAATATATATCTAAATGTTAAATGTTAAATCTAAATGTTATATCTAAATCTAAATGTTAAATTTATATCTAAATGTTAAATGTTAAATCTAAATGTTATATCTAAACCTAAATGTTAAATTTATATCTAAATGTTAAATGTTAAATCTAAATCTTAAATATATATCTAAATGTTATATCTAAATGTGTCGCCAAGTGTAAAGCTAAATATTTAGAAAATATTCAAATCCCCAAGGAAACCACGCCCACTGCAGTGGCTTCAAATCGCGCTGCACCGCCCCCACCCCCTCCCCCGCTCCCTGTGGTGAAAGCAAAGGACTTAGGTCAAAGGCAGGCATGGCCGGTTCTCTAGGTCTAGGAGACATTGAACGGGCGGTCATTGCAGGCGGGCTGCACTCTACGGTGTACCTCCCCCGGTCCAGTCCACAACATCAACGGTAAGTTAAGTTGTTTTAATTTTAGTTCTTTATGCATACTGGAGGGGGTTAGCCACTGTTAGCTAACCCAGCCAGTTAGCTGTGTGACGGATGCTAGCTAAAGTTTTGTTATCCACTTTCTGTAGTTAATGTGACTGAGAAAGGTAACTTAAGTTACCCATAACCTAGTTGACTTAGTGGTTACCAGTGACAAAACTGACCACTTACTCTATGAAGCCTGTGCTGTGGTCAACATGTGTAATATTAACGTACTTTGCCGCTATATCTGACATCTAAAATGCGGGCTCTTGTTTCAGGTTTTAACACCAGCGGTGCCCAGTGCCATAGGCACTTCCAACTTCACGTCACTGAGATCAGTAAGTTGTGATATAGCTGGATAACGTTTATGTTACCTTGAGAAAAATAGATAAAACTATTGATATAAAATAACTGTTTCTGGTTAATATTGAAGTTCAACATTGGTAATTTGAGGTGTGCAAGCTGACGGCTAACTGGCTAACATTAACTAGTGGAGTGCACGGATTTATAAAGAGATGGAGTGAGCACGCAGCGGTGTGGCGGGGCTGACAGATGTGTGTCGATTGGTGTAGAGCTGCAGTATACACTGATTTTAGCTGTTCATGTTCACTGTGATCCACATTTTGCGATGAAAATACATTACGCAGACCTTCGAGCAAAGCAAAGTTCCTGGACGTTACGCTGATACATTGTGCTGATTGTAGTGACATAAATGAGCTGCAATTTACTTAAAGGCATGTTTCTGAGGAAGAGTTGTTGTGCTGTTGCTTGCTGTAGTCTCATTTCATCAAATACATCTGTTGTGCGTTGGTTGTGTTACTAAAACATAATTGCATATCAGTCCAACCCCTTGTCATTCCCAGCTTGTCCTACAGTGATTATGTTGTTTGTGATATCCCTTGGTGTCACTGTAGTTATTTCTGGTGCAAGGTTATGATTGTGAAAAGGCAAACTGCTCTATATTACATACTGTACATGCAATACAATCTGAACCAAAAAGTTGAAGAGAATAAATAAACTGTTTTTGGTGCTATTTCATCAGTTATTCTTTACCAATTATGAAACTAATTATTATATGTTTAGAAATGGAACTGCCAGCTTTGTTCTACTACTTAACTTATGCTAATTGTAAAGGGTCACAATACAGCTGTCATAGTGTTGTCTTTTAATGGAGTTTAATGAGATGTCATGGAAATTACTTGTAAAATGCAATTTTAGCATAAGATGGCATCTGCTATGTTTTTGTTTTTATTTTACATTTGGCCTTGAAGTTGATCTAAACCATACTAACCTGTCATCAAAACAAAAAACAACTGAATATTAGCACACAGAGTTAATGCAAAGAAATGCAGCAAACCGGAAGTCATTTTTTGGATAGAAAATGCTAGACTTGTCCAGACTCTGTAATGCTTCTGTTCTGTGGTCCAGGAGGAGAAGTTGTGGGCATCCAGTACTGTATTGAAAGGTTGTATCATGGAGTCTATTGAACACACCATGAACTCTATAGTGAAACCAAGTGATTTGACAAAAAAATCAACATAGGACGAGTTGGAAATGAGAGCAGGTTTTATTGATTGAGTGCAAATCTGGATGGGTGTTTAAATTGAAGCAAGTCTAGAATTACTTCATTAAAGAAGCACTAATAGAACTATTTTTGGTTAGAATTTAAGTTCAACACTGGTCATAGTAGGCTTATGTAAGTGTTAATGTGAAATGTACTAACTTGATTGGCATATAATGATTATATCCTGTTCATGGCAAAATGACATTAATGGCTCCACAACACTAAATGTCAGCATGGAGGCCTGTATGCAGTTCTTTACAACTTTACTGTTAAACGTGGTCACTATCCGCTCTATTAAGACTCTTGGTCTGCTTGTTTTCAATAGGCTCCTCTGCCATCCATCCCTCGACGTAATGGGGCTCAATCGGGATACTTGAGACGAAGGCATGTCAAAACATACACAAAGGAAGTTATATGTTTACCTTTTTCACCGGGGGCATCGGTCTTCGTTATACCCAGAGGAGAAACTCGGACCAGGTTAGCTACGGCTGGCCTTGTTGGAAAAATTTCATTTTCCACAGAATGGTCTGAAGACCAAGTGAGAGCTGAAATAACAGCTATCTTCAGTGGAGCATTTGGGTTATCAGAGCACCAGTCACTTCCATTTCAGTTTTTGAGCATCATCAAGGGGTGTAAAAAACTGATGATACCAAAGGTCACCTCCAATTTCCCCTGGGGTGGTAAAGAAGTTGCCTCCGTGTGTTCCAGCACTTGTTTATATATCATGGCAGAAATGGAAGTTCCTACACAGGTGAGCATATTATTGAATCAATTTGTGTGGTAACTTGGAGAACAAAAGGCTCAGTCTAAATTGGTTGCTGCCCATTTATTGAACTCAGAAAAAAATCATAATCATATGCAACCAAGGATGCCCATCTTTGCTTTTAGCCCACACTAGTCCACAGATTTTTGGCCTCTACATTTCCACAGACCTTGGGCCTTGATCTGTTACTGCACATGGGACGGAACACACCCATAACCTGGTGATCCAGTGATGAGCAAACCTGTACTCAATAACTGAATGATCCCCTACAACACATACCTCTATCTCCATCTACTAGCTAGATGTTGTATACTCCCCACACTTAGAAAATATGTAATTTTTCAATCAGATAAAATTATCTCTGTGTCACACTGTAAAGATTTCACCTTGTAACTTACTGTACAAGTTGCCTGTTTTTACATAGGAGTTCACACCTTTTCTTTTGTGCAGAGCTGGTGTGTGGAGCTGTCTGATGACAGTGATTTTGAAAGCCCGGTTGTACAACGAAGGAGAGGTGAGTAAAAAAAAAAACAATCAACACCCCTCATTTGTGTGGAAAATCACAGTAAATAACAGCCTCTTGAGGTTAATTGCTGATCTGTCTTGATTTTTGTGATGAATTGGTGACTTATTGCATTATTGAACTTATTGAAACAAGTATTGTTTAGGTTATTATTAAAAGTTACTGCGTTGATTCTCTTCATGTAGTGAGTCAGAGAGATGCACCGTCCAGAGCCCAGAGGGAACACTGTGAGAGGCAAGAGAGGGTGGAAGCCAGTGCTCCATCTGATGATGGGATGGAACTACAGGGACAGCGAGGGCCAAATGAAGCTATGAATCACTTTGCAGATTTCATGTACAGTTATATGTATTAACTTAAGGTTTTCTCATGTAATATTTGTTACATTTTATGTTGGTCCATTTTGTTAGGGAACAAAACCTCTTTTATCCTCTTGTGTCTAATTAACAGTCCTATTGATGTTGAAGAAGATGAAGCCATTGAGGAGGCCATCAGACGCAGTCTTTTAGAAGAGTCTATGCAGACCTTACAGGATTCAAGGTATACTTGCTTAGCTAATTTTTAACTTTCAGTGTTGCACCAGTCAAAATAAGACACAGTCAGTGTGGCTTTCATGTGTGTTGGTAATAACCATTATCCTTTTTGTTCTGAAGGGTTGCAGAAAGTTTGAGCAAAGAAGAAATTACAGGTATTGTGAAAGCTCACAGTGAGAGGGTTGTCACAGAAGCATACAGACTGATCTACATCAGCCGAGGGAACGTGTGGACAACTGCTCTCTGACAGTTTAGTAGACGGAAATTCACTGAGAGCACCGATCAGCTGTATGTCACCTTTGCCAGTGACGAAGGCACCAACGAAGATGGAGAAGACCTCGGAGGGCCAAGGCGAGAATTTTTCCATCTGCTTGTAAAAGTCATCTTCAAAGAGAGTGGAGCATTTGAAGGTAATCTTTTTTTGCGAAGTGTTATGTACTTTATATCAAATGTACTTCTGTGCTGTGGTGTTAAAATTATTTTTCTTAAATACTGGGTAAGCTGCCCTCTAAAAGTTTGGGTAACATACATACATAATTAACTAATGAGCGCTTTATTAGCCGATTAAACTCCACAAGGATGCTGGCTTTCTCTGTCGACATTACTGTCTTTCATGGCTATAGTGGAAGACTCTGGTATCATGTGAAACTAGACAACATAAGGTGTCCACTGCTATCAACCATGTCATGCTAGCTTGTTGGAAGGGGGCTAAATAGCAATAACAAATAATAAGTTAGGCTAAATATTAGCCCTTGACTTCTCACCTCAAGATATCTGAATGAAAATGGGTTCTATGGGTACTCAAAAACTTAAAACCCAACACATCTTCAATAAACCTTGTAACATGTAACTTTATGCAATCCCTTGCAGTTTTTGCATGCAGTATAAATGTGTTTTCGCCTATTCTAAAATTCTATTCCATATACAGTATTTCTGTTATAGGTAAATGGTATTCAGATTATTGTATGATAGCTTGAGTGATTCTATTTGTCTTTACTGTATAAACACAATTGTTTTTTGTCTTTTTGTCCTAGAGTCTCTAAATGGCTTCACTCCAAGAATGAACATTTCTCATGTGCAGAATGGAGTGTACCGCACTATTGGACATATGATGTCTACCATCATCGTCCAGGGTGGTGAACCTCCAGCCCTCCTTTCTCCTCTGGTAGTGGACTACCTTCTGACAGGACGCGTCTTTCAGTTGAATGTCACTCCAGATGATGTAGCTGACATGGAACTTAGAGAAGCCCTGAAGAAGGTATGATACGAGTGTGATACAATTTTATTTGCTTCAATCCCAGTTTCTGAGGTGTTTATTTTAGTTCTGAATGCATCTATCATATCCTTATTTTTTGATTGCTCTTTAAGGTTGATCAAGCATTAACCACCGATGAGCTGGAGCAAGCAGTGGAATGCTGTGACTCATGGAGATACCAAATCGAAGGTCTTCCGAACCCAGTCAGCATGGACAACAAAGATGCATTTGTGCAGAATGCAATACTTTTCCATGTCCTCATTCAACGACAGAGCTGCTATGATCAGTTAGTTGAGGGTTTGAAGTACTATGAGGTAAGTTTAGACTTAACTATAACTGTAATTGCATTCTAGTGTACAACAGATATTGAATTGCTTGTGCATGATTTTTATCGCACACTGGAACACTGAGTTCAGTGTTCAGTCCCATTCAAAATCAACAATTTGAATTATCTACAGATCGCACGGGTGTTCAGACACCGATTACATTACTTCCCCACCACCCCCAATCGCTTTGCCTTTTTTTTTTTATAGAAATAAAACCCATTCAGTTAATTTCAGCATCAACGTTCATCTCATAAAAAAACATGCTTACTGTAAAACACTAAGCATGTTATCAATACGTATTTGGATGATGGATCATACAACTATAAACTGAAAATGTCTGCTCCATGACCATGGAACAGCAGCGGAGTCGCAGCACAGAATGGGGTAGTGACACATCTGTCCTCCCCCCTGCTATCTGCTTCAAACACATGTAGCTGTTAGCGAGAAGCTGCTCTCATGTCTCCCTGGGTCACTAAAAGCGCATGCATTTAAGGGTTAAGCTTCTAATTGGGCTTTTGTTGTTTTCACAGGTTCTGCCACTCCTGAAAGAAAGGCCTTGCCTTAGGGTCCTTCTTGATATGCCCAAAGAACCCAGTGATGTCACAGCACATGTTGTGGTTACCCTCCTGAAACCTAACTACTCTGTTCTGGGAAGTAACAGAAGACCAAGAGAGGAGTTAATGGTGGTTAAGTTCAGAGAGTTTCTTGACTGTGTGCAAGGTAAATGGATGTAAAATGTAGTATGGCTAAAAAGTAATCTCTTCCCTGATAAGCTCTAAGTTTGCTAACCATTATTTTCATTATCAGTTAATCTGCCAAATGTTTTCTTAATTGATTAGTTTGGTCCATAAAATCAGACACTTGTGAAAAATGTTTAACTGTTGTCCAAACCTCAATATGACATCCTCAAGTATCTTGTTCTGTCCATAGCCCCAAAATATTCAGTTTACTGTCATAGAGAACTAAACAAACAAGAAAATATACACATGTAGGAAGCTGGAATCAGAATTTTTCCTACTGATTAATTGATTATCAAAATAGTTGTTAATTAACTTAATAGTTGTTAACTAGTGGATTAATTGTTACAGCTTTAATCTTAAACAAGTCTCTTGATTGGCTGAATAAGGTGTCCTGGTGGTGGAATAGATCAAATATGTGGCATGGATGGGTTTTCCCAGGACTGGTTTGAGAACCACTGATGTAGAGGATATTGCAGTGCATGTCACAGTACAATGTATGCACTATCCTACTGCAGTCAGAAGTGTTACAATAGGCATTTGTGATAAGTGTTTGCTCTGCCTTATTTCTACATTCTCCTACCTATGTTGAGGATAATTACAATATGTCATTTCACTGTCTATAAAACCATGGCACGTCATACATGTCATGTTATCTCTTAACGGTCGAGGTTTTTTAGCAATCAGTTGAACAAAGCCTGAGCCAGTCAGTAGAAAGCCAGTCAGTAGACAAAGCTTCAGCAAGTCAGAAATGTTAGAGAGCTTTATTCACGGGACCCGGAGACCTACGTCGTGTTGCTACCAGACGCAGTCTGAGGTTCCAAAGAAAAGACACACTTCTTATAGGACATTCTCACAAATTACATCTCCAAGTATGGTATGACAGGAATCAAGATGAGCACAACACCTCTTTTGCACAACATTGTATACAAGGATGTAACCCCTAGCAACCAACATCAGTGACATTTACCCAAGGCCTGGTCTAACATACATGAAGGCGTCAACCCCCCTAGTCAGGGCCCCTTCTATCTTAACAAACAAGCACTTAGGCCCAATTACCTTGAGGAAGAATGCCACAGATGCAAAACATCTCTCATCATCCCAATTTCTGTTCACCCATACACACATATATGGAAATATCTTTAAGGCTAGAAATTTCTTACTACACTCTACATATTTTGAAGTCAAGCTATATGATAATTCTGTTTTGTAGATACAATTGTAATGTCTGTATTTTCTTTTGTTCTGAAACTTTTCAACCTTGTAGAGAAAGAGCTTGGGGAACATCTTAATACCAGAAACCTCACTGAGGCAGAAAAGGCGTTTATGCTGACATTGAATCCTGGACACATCCTAGCCTTTGCAACGGGAAGCAGCAAAGTTCCTGCAATTGGATTTTTTCCCAGTCCAAAACTGACTTTTGTTCATGATGACACGAAGCACCTCCCCATTGCTCACACATGCTCAAATGAGCTTCAGATCTTTAACAGAAAGAATCTGGCAGATGACAGTGAATTTGATTACAATTTTCTGGTAGCTCTCATGAATGAATCAACTTTTAGTGCAGTGTAGTCTACAAAAAAACAATGCTTGGATTGTACATTTTATTTGGAGCCCAGTGCTTTTAATGGATGGACATCAGGTTTACAAGCTGAGCATCTGGTGTAGCATGACTTGTTAAAACTGTTAAAACTTTGTTTTGCCTAAAGTCTGATCTGAACTACAGTCAGTCAGCATGCTATAATCTCCTGTAAAAACATTATTAATGTCTTCTCAGTAGTGTAAAATGACTAATTCCTTTACCAACTTTATTTCTTTCAATGCATTTACAAGAAAAAAAAAAAGATTTTATAGGAGCTCTGTTTCCTTCAGAGGAATTTTCACCGTTCACATTGCTGATGGCTGAACTGAAGAGGTTCATAACAGTTTCAGCCTGATTGTTGTTGAGAAACGTTAACATTCTACTGTAACCATCCATTGCGCCATGTACAACTAGTTTCCATCTTATCGGTTTATGATTTCTGTCTATGTGCCACATATAGTTTGGACAAGGCACAGTGCATACTCGTGTTTGTATTATAAATTTTTTGCTTGAGGTTGCACTCTTGTCAGATTTCATCATGTCCAGTTGTCAGTATTATGCATTTTTGCAGTATTGCTGTAAGGTGTAACCAGGTGTGTTCTTGTCTGATTAATATTCATTGTTCATTTTAGTTGTATCAGACAGACTTTTCATTCCATTTAATTATTTAAATGCAGTATTTCAATTAAGTGGCCAGTTCTATAGACCATTCCAGAAACTCTGAATAAGCTGTGTACGACTTCAGTAATGAACATCCTGCATTGTCATTTTGTTTTGGTGAACAGATACCTTGAGAATGTGAAGTGAGAGTATTTGCAGACCATCAGTATAGTGTAATTTGTTATTGGTGGCTAGCTGCATACCTCAAAACGGATTTCATGACTTTACTATTTGCCTTTTAGCTTGTTTCAGCAGTAATATGCACAGACATGCAAATGTTTCATTTGATTTGTTTGCAATTTGATTAAACACCACTTGCAAAAAAACATTTGCTTTTCTTGTCCAATATCAACAGATATGATAAAAGTTAATGGAAAAAATGAATCGATGAGAGGAATTTCAAAAGAAAAAAGTATATCTTTAATATTTTCATAAAGCTCACAGGTGTCAATCATCTTACAAAGTAAGTTACAGTTGGTTGCTTCACACTTTCACTGTTCTGGCATAACAAACTTGTGTTTTCCAAAATCATACGTATTATTCACAGGTTGGAGAGGATTAGAGAAGTGCAAGACATGGAGGTAGGTGGATATACTGAGTCACACACACAGGAATAAACTGATGTAAGAATTCACAAGATGGAATCAGATTTTTTTTCCTCAAAACATGACTCATACCAATTAATTGACTATCAAAATAGTTGACAATTAAATAGTTGACAACTAATCATCGCAGTTCTAAAATACAATAACAAAATTCATTTATAAATTTGAGTAATTTACAATATCGTGTAATGTTGACATGGGTCAAAGTCCCACTCACCCCACCCCTCTTCTGTACACACAATGAAGAGAAAATAAATCTGTATCATTGTCCACATTCAAAGCCTCCATTGACTCTAGTTCGTAGAAAATGGGTGCAAACACATGACTGCAGTTTCTGTTCAAGTCACGATTGAATCGTTCAATTCGCTGGTTATGTACAGAGCTTCCAGTCAACACAGAATTTTCACCTCTGTGCATTCTCCCCAGATAGCAATTTATCTTTGGCCCAAATGTGGCCCACATATGCAGTTCTCTTATGGCCCACATTTGGCCTTGAATGACGGCGCTGACCTCAGGTGAGTGTGGCTCCCGAAACTCAGCCACAGGTCCCCCTAATGTGGCCCAAATGTGGCCCACATATGCAGTTCTCTTATGGCCCACATTTGGCCTTGAATGACGGCGCTGACCTCAGGTGAGTGTGGCTCCCGAAACTCAGCCACAGGTCCCCCTAATGTGGCCCAAATATGCAGTTCTCTTATGGCCCACGTTTGGTTTAGTTTGAAATGTAAACAGACTACAGATAACTAGTTACCCAGTTTAAAAAGTAACCATTTTAATTACTTTATCAAAGTAGTGAAATTTATTACATCTGATTACTTTTTGATTAGTATTCTAAACATGTTTATAACTGGGCTATACAGCTGAATAACAGTGAATTTAAACCAGGCAGTTTAAACCTCACAGTAGTACCAACATAGTCAGACTTATAAAATGCAATATCTACATAAAGCTACATATAAGCTTTTTAATTGAAAAGATTTTTTCAGATGTAACCCCATTGTAATACTAAATTAATTACATTTTTCCTCAGTGACTAGTTACATGCAGTTTCTTGCTCCCAAACCTATAGAAACACAGTGAACCAGCAGCTATCAGGGTGCGGCAGCTGACTGATGTGCATTCGCAGACTCAAACAGTTTAGAATTACAAATTTACAAATGTTCCCTAAATACCTCAATTGCCTCAGAAATGCCATGGTAGATGCTTGCTAGCCCTAACCCTGCACCCAGAGAACCTCTAGTGCATACTCAGTTACTGCAGTAAGGAAAGTCAGACGGGTGTATGGTAAAAGTTAGCTTGAAAATAAAGTTTTTAGGCAGCTTGGACTGAATTTTGTAATGCTTTTTATTTGCACATTTAACAGTTAAGACTGGTCCTGGCTGGTTTCTGTCTCAAGTTCTCTGGCTGTTTGTCTTTTTAACTCTGGAACTTGGAGATTGTTTCAAGCTACAAATTGCCTTGAACCTTTTCAAACTCAAAAGTGGGCCTATGTTGACAATACCTGACCAATTTGGTATTCCTAGCTTCATGTTTAGGTTAAGTGTGTTCAGTATTATAGTTTTGTCATTTTAAGAAAAAAGGAACACATACAAATATTGAACATTTGAAAACACACTAAAAGAAAATTAATCTTAACATTTACTAAAATAGAACATGTTAATAGTATAAAATGAATCTTAACCAATCTATAAAACACAATAAAACAACTATTTACGTGTGTGTGTGTGTGTGTGTGTGTGTGTGTGTGTGTGTGTGTGTGTGTGTGTGTGTGTGTGTGTGTGTGTGTGTGTGTGTGTGTACCCCCAGGATCCTCCAACTTAAATTCAAGGCTTTTTAAGACCTTTTTAATACCATTTCAAATTAAATTCAATGCCAACTTCGTACCCATTCCGACAGAAGTATGAGGGGAAAATGTAAAATCTGTATATATTTTTCAACCCTAGAAAATAATGATGTACAAGTAGGCTACTTGAATTAAATAAAACATTTTATTTAAATTATCAGTCATTTAATACAATTTACTGAATAATAATATAATCGAATTAAATAAGATATATTACACTGCATAATTTTACTTTTACTTTTGGTACTTTAAGTATATTTTGATAATACTTTTGTACTTTAACTTAAGGGAGATGTTGAATGCAGGACTTGTAACTGACAAGTAACTTGTAACTCTACAC
The DNA here is from genome assembly GCF_008315115.2 of Sander lucioperca. Classification (NCBI taxonomy): domain Eukaryota; kingdom Metazoa; phylum Chordata; class Actinopteri; order Perciformes; family Percidae; genus Sander; species Sander lucioperca. Next base: position 13,222,676 of record NC_050174.1, read on the forward strand.
AGTTTTTTTCTACTTTTACTGCAATACATGATCTGAGTAAGTCTTCCACCTCTGTAAATCACCAATAACAGTCATGCATGAAAACCTGCAGCAATGTTTAACACTGAAAACACACAGCTCAGTTCAGCGTTTACTTGCAGCTCTGCTACAGTAGCAGATAGCCGTTAACATTACCTGCCGGTCACATCGTCTCTAAATAGTCCGCTCACACTGAAGTCCTGCACAGATCAAGAGATGTTAGAGTCCGATGACTGCTCGATACGCTGCCCTTCTCGCCCTCTCCGAAATCTTTTTAGACAGGTTGAGTTGAGCCTCGAGCGCAGTCAGCGCCACCAGCCTGCCGTACTGGCTCGTCCTGAGGGCCTTCTCTGGTGTCTGTTGAGGAAAACAAACACAAAACACAGAGTGAGGTCTGATGTAACAGACATAAAATGGACTGAGTCTTTAAAGTACATATCTTAGAGTTTTACTTACATTTTGTAGCCTCGCTATAAACTCCCTCTCCTCCTCCAGTCCCGAGGTCCCTGACTCCTGGTAGGGGACAGGGGTTTCGTCCTCGGAACTGGAGGAGGAATCAGGATTGTGGGACCTCTTCCTGGTGGTGGAGGCTTCTGGTGACTCTGGTGATGGTACAGTGGGGGTGAGGGCCTGGCGGAAATCCCTCATCCTCTTTGACTGGGCCACGTTCAGGCTGAGGGCGTAGAAGCAGTCAGCTGTGGCCGTGTTGTGGCACAAAGGTGGCCACCATCTTCTGCTGCTCGGCAGACAGGTTGTTCTTTGCCTTAAAACAGTAGAAGAGAAAAGATTGCTACAGCCAGCATATAGCTTTCTGATCACGGTCGGAAACTAAGCAATCAGGAAAAGTTAACACATTGAACATTTAAAATTAAACAGCTGATTAACGTGAGCTTGTTGCTCCGTGTGAGCTGATGACCTCATCTGTTGACATTTCTGAATGCCTTCCTACAGCTGCTTCATAAAAGCTTTCCACACAAACTAACGTACATGTGTCATTAGTATAGAAAAAAAAATTTGATTTTAACTGTGTCGGGCTCAGACACAAACTTCTTAATGCCTGTCGGACGCGGGCCGGGCTCGCACAGAAAAATTCGGCCCGATCCAGACTCTAGTGTGTGTGCATAACGTTATGAGCAGTTTGCAGTTCACTGTGCCGCTAACTGCTCGCATCATCTGTACCGATGATCTAACATGTCCAGGGATACCATATATCGTCTGCAAAAACTCCCACAGTTGTGCACAAGGTCTAGGATACTGTACATCAAAAACATAAAAAGCCTTAAAGCAGGCATCTACTGCCCCAAGAAGAGATGGGTGCTCCAGGGCATGTCCATGCACTATAACAAAGGCTTGCGATAACAGATGCCTGTCCCCAAGAAGAAGCACATGTGGGACCTCTGTGCTTGTCCTTTTCGTAAGGTATTCAGCGATGTTTGTTCCAACGTGTAGAGAGAAAAAAAACTTTATAAAGACACCTTTACTTCAGATATTAACCCTCGTGACAGGCATAAGCTTGAGTGATAAAATGAAGGCCAAAATTATATATAATCTATGTGGATTTAAATTATGTATTAAGTAATGGGTTAACAACTGGAAAACTATGTCTTTCTGTGTTTGCTCTAACAACATTTCGTTTTAATAATGATAACAATAAACTGAAACAGATCATTGTTGTGCAGTGGTTTGGTCTGACACGTGTGTGTGATAGGTCTGAGAGAGGTAGGTAGTAGAGGATGGATACCCCAACTGAGCCCGACTGGACCCAATGGGCCAGGCCGGGTTCGGGCAGATATTTAGAAATGATGTTCGGGTTCAGTCACATCACAACCAATTTTAAGCGGGAAATAAAAGGAAAATGTATTGAGGTCTGCAAATCTTCAGACAATCTGTTACAATACTTGCTGACGCTTGTTTTATTTGTTACATTTGTATTAACTCACAGGCTGCTCACCTATGAAAGCTTTTGTAGATTCGGCGTAGCTGGGGCGGACCGTCTTTCTCCGGATTTTGTAGGTGCCGGGGTCACCACAGGTAGCAGAAGCAAAGCGATGTGCCTGTCTGCAATATTGCAAGCATAAAAGTCAAATGTAAAATTCTACAACTCTGTATCACATTCTGGCGACTACATTTCAAAATGCAAAAAAGATTCCCTGACCTTGCTCTGACTTTACTACAAAATGCTCAAATTCCTTGATTTTCCGTGCCTGGTATAGACCCTCTTAAATGTCACGGCATTCCAGAAATGTAGTATAGTGCATGCAGAGCAATGCATTATATTGTTCTTTTCTTGTTTCTTCTTTTTATCATTATTCTTCTTCCAGGCCCTAATTTGACTAGAACCGCTTGCTGTAGAAATTCCATTCAAAATATTGATGAGTTGGTCCTTGTGCAAATTTTGGGTCTATGTCTTCTCATGTGATTTATACTTTGAGATACTGAATAAGAACTAATAAGCTCTTTGTGACATCAGTGAAACTTCATTGAACTCAATCTAACTTAATTACATTTGCAGCACCTGATCATTGATTAAAATGTGTGAAGTCCAGAGAAAATTTAACTCAGGTTCTTTTTTTCTGCATGGAAACTGGTCAAATACTAAGCCGTATAGATGACATATTTCGTTGATCGGACCAGTATTATACTAAAATATCAGTGATCATAAAGACATTTATTTGTAACAGCAGGCCTAGGCTATTTTCAGACTATTTGTTGATTTACAGCAGGATTGTTAAGTGCTGCATCAAAACCAAACCTACAGGATATATTGTTGCATTTCGGGGCAGTGGTATCAGAAAATATTACCGGCAGATACCCACATTTACAATATCAGTATTGGACATGAAAAAGTTGTATTTTGCCATTCTTATTCATAGTACATATATGTCTTTTACTAAAAACTTATAAGCTTTTATAAAATGTGCCTACCTTCAAATGTAGAGAGTAAATCACCCAGGTCCCATTCTACCAGTTTATTTTGAACATGATCATCCATCTACAGGAAAACAATAATAATAAAAAACATTACAAAGCTGCCATATATCACTTTCAATAAGCATTCAGAAATGTCAAGCAAGCAAGCGGTCATTCTCATTATGCCAACAACATTTGACAGCTAATAACATAATGAATAATCAAGAATAGTTATTTTGGCAGGCAACACACGCGCGCGCGCGCGCACACACACACACACACACACACACACACACACACACACACACACACACACTTCACTGCCAGCACAGGTTAGAATCAGCCAATTTCTATATTGCATTAGTGGAATTCAGCTGCATGGAGGTAAAGTACTCCGTGACAATAGCTCATGCAGGTCAAATTTAACACGTTGGTCCCAATTGATTAGACTGACGCAAGACTTCTTTGCCAGGTTGTTCACTAACTAAAATGAACCTATTGGCGGGAACCGGCGATGTGTTCGCCTGTCTTTGTCAGCATTACAATTTGTATTTTGTATTTAAAGGAACTACATAAAGTACTTAATACATAACATTTAGTAACGTTACACAAACAGCTAAAACACATGCAAGCCTGAGCATTCAAAGTAGGCTACATAATCACTGAATACAAATTTCGCTCTTTTTTCTGCATGTTCACAATTCAGCAAGCAAGATGGCGGCGTTCGTCTTTTAACACAGTCACGGTCATTCGTAACGTAGGCTGAGGACGGTTACCGGTAAAAAAAAAATTTGCCGCGCATTTTAACACTTCTAAATTAAAATATCCAAAACTAATTTACCGTTGGCAATGTCCGTACGTTACTAACGGTCGGTGGATTAGCTAACATTAGTAACGTTTTATTCATAAACCGCTCCTTAAACCGAGCTAGCTACCAAGCCAATGTAGCATACAATGACTCAGATATATCTTAATAAATAAGAAAACCGATAGACAACGTAACTTTGAATGTGCAAACAGACATAGAAGATAACAACGATACAGCCTTGAAATGTCTCCATTAACGACTCCTTTGAAATAACGTTAATTAAGTTAAATGTCACACTTCATAAGCTAGCTAGCTAGCAGCTGGCTAGCTTATGTGAGTCATTGTATGCTACATTGGCTTGCTAGCTAGCTAGCTAGGTTAGTGCCATGACAAATGTTAGCACGCTTAAACGTAGCTAACGTTGATTTAGCTCGGTTTAAGGAGCGGTTTATGAATAAAACGTTACTAACGATAGGTAATCCACCGACCGTTGGTAACATTCGGACATTGCCAATGGTAAATTAGTCTAAAGTCTAAAAATGGGCGGCAATTTTTTTTACAGCTAGCAGCTAACTAGCTAAGTTACGTTAGCTAATGTAACATTAGAGTTTATTCTAGAAGCACTGTTTAACAAAACACATTTTCAGCAACAAACTACCGGTAAAATGAGAATGCTTACCTCGCTTCCCTGCCCCAGGAACCAGATGTGTTTTTTAAGAAAATTAGTTGCTGCTGTTCCGACTCATCGAGAGCGAGAGACGACGATGTGGGGTGACTGGGGGTTACGTCAGTTGAAGAGGTGCGCTTGTTTTTCCCTGTGTGAAGATCCAGCGGGCGGGGTGCCAGATAGAGCGATCTCTTCAATGTGTTTCTGTCTTCGCCCGCCGTAGTTCTTTGCTGGTATTTATTTGTAACGCAAATCGTGATAGGATTTATATTTAATAACGTTACTTGAATAAAACGAAGCTAAAACATAAAGTTATTATTCTAATATCGTTAGACTGTTTTTAAACTAAGCTAAACCATCTGATCTAATCTACGAAACAAACGTTTTTTATACGTCTTTTATGTCACGTTTTTTATTCTTCCCATACCATGTCATGACTCGTGTGTGTGTGTGTGTGTGTGTGTGTGTGTGTGTGTGTGTGTGTGTGTGTGTGTGTGTGTGTGTGTATATATATATATGCGTGTGTGTGTGTGTGTGTGTGCGTGCGTGCGTGTTAAAACAATGTCATCCAAAATAAGGCGGATCAGCAGTGTTGAAAAACTGAAGCCTGGATTTCGTTCAACGTCATCAACCAAATGCAATGGGTTATAATATGTTTAACCATTTTGTAACCCAATTATGGGTAAATTTATACATTTCAGGCTTAACCCAGCATATGAGTAACCAAATTAACCCAGCATTTTTAAGTGTGTAGGGTTTTCCCTCAATGTCCTATATATGCCTTCCTGCTTCATTTCTTCTTGTATTGAGGAACAATGTGGGTTGATTACTGTCATTTTTATTTTGCTTGACCAACAGGTTGCTGGTTTGATCCCTGGAGTGACAGGATAAATGTGGGCAGTCAAGTGAAAGAGCAGCACGCCCTTCTTTTTCATTACCACTGCTGAAGTGCCCTTGAGAAAGGCACTTAGCCCACACATGCTTTAGTGGAGATGTTCAATAGCCAATAGATATGACTGTGTGATTGTGGTGGGCAGCTTTTAGAATAATAATAAATGAAATCAGTTTACACAATTTTGTTTTTGTTTTTTACATTTCCCTTCTTATAAAAAAAGTCATACCAGTTTTATCCACTTCAGAAATGCTAGCTAATAGCCTTGCATGAAATTATGAGATAAATGAGACATTTTCCAACATTTTAAAGGGACAGCATATTTACCAAGTGTATGTGTATGTACAGTTGTGCAGTTAAATGTACAGTACAGGAAGTGATGTCAGAACTCAGATTTATTCAGAATAAGGATTATTGTTGAGTCACAACAGTGCCATTACAGGGAGAGAGACATTTTCATAATATTATTTATAATATTTAGTTGGTATTTTATTTTGTTATGTTATCCACGTCATAAATGTGATATTGGTGTAAACATCATTGCATTTAAAATGGGAGCGGAATATATTTTTTAAACTCAAAATGCTGAGAAAAAAAAAAAATGTATTACAGTAAAAGTCAATAATTTAAAAATGTGTCTATCCAGTGGCATACGAATATTCTGCTGTTGTAGTCAATCTTCAGCATTTTATGCATTTTGTGGTCTGAGATACTTTTGCGCACACCACTGTAATTGAGTTGTCCCCAAATATTGCTGAGACATGACCTATCAGGGATAACATAATGCAATGCAGTGCGGTGTCATGGGGGAGTGACATTCAAAATAATCAAATATCAAATAAATAGTCTAGATTTATTTGCCTCATAACATCACTATATACTTCCACATAACTCTTGCCCAGTGTATCATATTAAGGCTATCTGCTCTACAAGACAGGCCAGCATACTTCATCCATAAAATGTGGTCTGGCTCACACAGCCCTTGTTGTAACCCTGGCTCTTTACATTGGGACCACCACCTGACAGTCGGCGCAACCTAGGTTGGGCCCGGCTTCTTACATTTGGGCCAGGTCTGGCCCACACGACACTCACCGTAACCCAGGTCGGGGCCAGCTCCTTACATTTGGGCCACATCTGGCCCACATGACAGTTGCCCTAACCCAGGTCGGGCTTGGCTCATTACATTTGGGCCAGGTCTGGCCCACACGACACTCACCATAACCTAAGTCAGGCTTGGCTCATTTCATTTGGGGCACATCTGGCCCACACGACACTCACCGTAAACCAGGTCGGGGCCGGCTCCTTACATTTGGGCCACATCTGGCCCACACGACACTCACCGTAACTCATGTAGGGCCTGGCTCCTTACATTTGGGCCAGGTCTGGCCCACACGACACTCACCGTAACCCAGGTCGGGGCCGGCTCCTTACATTTGGGCCACATCTGGCCCACATGACAGTTGCCCTAACCCAGGTCGGGCTTGGCTCATTACATTTGGGCCAGGTCTGGCCCACACGACACTCACCATAACCTAAGTCAGGCTTGGCTCATTTCATTTGGGGCACATCTGGCCCACACGACACTCACCGTAAACCAGGTCGGGGCCGGCTCCTTACATTTGGGCCACATCTGGCCCACATGAGACTCACCGTAAACCAGGTCGGGGCCGGCTCCTTACATTTGGGCCACATCTGGCCCACATGACAGTTGCCCTAACCCAGGTCGGGCTTGGCTCATTAATTTGGGCCAGGTCTGGCCCACACGACACTCACCGTAACCCAGGTCGGGGCCGGCTCCTTACATGTGGGCCACATCTGGCCCACATGACAGTTGCCCTAACCCAGGTCGGGCTTGGCTCATTACATTTGGGCCAGGTCTGGCCCACACAACACTCACCGTAAACCAGGTCGGGGCCGGCTCCTTACATTTGGGCCAGGTCTGGCCCACACGACACTCACCATAACCTAATTCAGGCTTGGCTCATTAATTTGGACCAGGTCTGGCCCACACGACACTCACCGTAACTCATGTAGGGCCTGGCTCATTACATTTGGGCCAGGTCTGGCCCACACGACACTCACCGTAACCCAGGTCGGGGCCGGCTCCTTACATTTGGGCCACATCTGGCCCACATGACAGTTGCCCTAACCCAGGTCGGGCTTGGCTCATTACATTTGGGCCAGGTCTGGCCCACACGACACTCACCGTAACCCAGGTCGGGGCCGGCTCCTTACATTTGGGCCAGGTCTGGCCCACACGACACTCACCATAACCTAAGTCAGGCTTGGCTCATTTAATTTGGGCCACATCTGGCCCACACAACACTCACCGTAACCCAGGTCGGGGCCGGCTCCTTACATTTGGGCCAGGTCTGGCCCACACGACACTCACCATAACCTAAGTCAGGCTTGGCTCATTAATTTGGACGAGGTCTGGCCCACACGACACTCACCGTAACTCATGTAGGGCCTGGCTCCTTACATTTGGGCCAGGTCTGGCCCACACGACACTCACCGTAACCCAGGTCGGGGCCGGCTCCTTACTTTTGGGCCACATCTGGCCCACATGACAGTTGCCCTAACCCAGGTCGGGCTTGGCTCATTAATTTGGGCCAGGTCTGGCCCACACGACACTCACCGTAACTCAAGTTGGGCCTGGCTCATTCCATTTGGGCCACATCTGGCCCACATGACAGTTGCCGTAACCCAAGTCAGGTGCGGCTGATTACAAGTGGGCCACATCTGGCCCACTCAACATTTGCCATTGCCGTAACTGAGCCTTAAGTGCCGAAAGTGGCACAAATTTGGCCCAAATGTGTCTGCTATCTGGGTCATGTCTTCCCAAACCTGGACATTCTCCCCTCCATGATCAGTTCTAATATGAAGGGGCCGGCCATGTTTGCTGATGGCTGAACTGAAGAGCTTAATAACAGTTTCAGCCCGATTGTTGTTGGAACACTGGAGAAACGTTAACATTCTACTGTAACCATCCATTGCGCAATGTACAACTAATTTCCATCTTATCAGTTTATGATTTCCGTCTATGTGCCATATATAGTTTGGACAAGGCACAGTGTATACTCGTCTTTGTACAGTTGTTGTTCTCCTAGACTCAACGCCAGCACCATCAAACCGTTGAATGGAGTCTCTGAGACGGCGACGCTGCACCACAATGTTTCTGGCACGCAAATGTCCATTAAGCATAACTTCTCCTACATGTGGATGTTCTGCTTTTATCTCACATATAGTTGCATCCAACTCCTCATCAGAAATGTTACAAAATTTTGTGTGTCTTATGTTATATACCCGCATGAGCTTGTATAATGTGGGTCTGGAGATCTGCAGGACTGAAGCTACTTCAGAAAGTGTTGTCCCTAGCAGCAGAAAACCCTCAATGTCTTCTTTGGAGATTAAAGTATGTTCATCCTAAATAAAAAAGGAAAAACAGGGTATCCGCGGGGTCTTGAAAAGTATTAAAAGGTGATAAATCAATTTTGGGAAAATTAAGACCCTTAAAAAGTATTAAAAAGTCTTATCACGGCTTTATAAAGTCTTAAATTTTGAAAGTATTTTTTCTGAATTAGCTGTCCAACAGTTTGAGTCCCAAAAACATCGTAAAAGTGTGTGAATTTAGTCATTTTTATTAAAAAACGAACAGGTACATAAAAAAACTAGGCTATTGTGGGTGCGTTCGTAAATTGCCTCTGAGAGCACCAGAGCGGGCAGGCGGGCGGAAGTTCAAAAGCACAATGTATGCTCAGGCGTTCCCAGTGCGTATTACAACGCACCGAAATGTTTTAAGAGAAGGTTGGTGAACGCATGAACAGAATGGGGAAGTGCAAATTTGCAGCGTCCTGGCTGGAAATGCCGGACTTCAAAGAGTGGCTGCAGCCAGTTGAGAGGAATGTCAGAGAGGCATATTGTACATTATGCAAGAAAAAATAAGTATTGTGTCAATGGGCATGTGTTGTGCTAGCCACAAAGCCGCTGCTAGGCGCCGAGAGCGGTAGCTCTCCATCGCTAGCTTCTGTGGTAATCGCGTTGCACCACCACAACCTAGTGCCAACGTCGTTACACCACCGGCAGTCGCACCTGAAGCTACAGCTACGTCCCGGGCTGTCTCTGCTTCCTCATCTTCTGCAGCCGACATCAGAGTGGCTCTGGGCGGCACAGCAACACTGCGTGCTGAGGTGTTGTGGTGTCTCCACACAGCGGAGAAACACCATTCACTGAACTCAAACGAAAACTTGGCTGAAGTTTTCAAGGCTATGTTTCCAGATTCGGATATAGCAAAGTCGTTCACTTGTGGCAAGGACAAAACTGGATACATCATACGATTCGGGTTAGCACCACACTTCAAGCAGGAGCTCATCAACACCATCAACAAGGCTGGCCAGTTTGTGTTAATGTTTGACGAGTCGCTCAACCAGTCAACAAAAACGGAACAGCTTGATGTCCACATTCGATTCTGGGAAGATGACCGTGTCCAATCTAGGTACCTCCTGCTTAGTACTATATATTATATATACTCTATATACTATATTTTTATTCATTTAATTTTCAACCTGTTATGTGTGTGTTTTGAGGAGTGTCATATTAATAAAGATCTGTTCTGGCTAGGTACCTTGGCTCTCAATTCTTGGGACACGGAAAAGCTGTCGACCTGTTGCATCACATCAAAGTAAGTTAACTTACTAGCATTTCATCTTCAATTTTTGATACTTATGGACAATCGTGTGGCTAAAGTGTAGATTAATAGATGAGACTGGGATGTGGCAAGTGACTAAAAACAGGTTGATGGGGTTGGGGAGGAGGAGCCATGGATGATAAAGAGGTTGGTTGTCTGTCAGAAAGTATAAATATGTATAAATGTGACACACACAGTGGTGTGATAAAGGTTACTGTTTTGTAGAGCTGAGATTTGTGTGTGTTTGCGTGCTTGCATGCACGTGTGTGTGTATGTGCGTGCGCGTGCGTACATGTATTTGATTATGCGTGTGTGTGGTTGCTGTGGGTTCTTTGACTAGCAAATTGTCTGAAGTTGGTTCAGAGTGACGAGTAAAGTTGGTTGACCAGACTAGCAGTTCAGTTTAGCTTGAATGGCTTGGAAGTAATTGGAGCACATTACCTGGATGTACAGTGAAGAACATTCACTCATGTTTGTTAGTACCACTTGTTTGTTTCACTTATAAAAACATATTGGTGTGCTAATATTGTATTTTTTGCTCCAGGAATTTGCACACCAAAAACATTGTTTCTTATAACCATTTTACATATAATATGAGTGAAAATCAGGCTAATACCTTACTGAATGCCAGTGTATTCAAAAATAAACATAAAAGGAATATTGCCATTAATATACTTGCTGTTGTGTTTATTCTCAGGAATGTGTTGCAAAACTGAAACGCTGGGACATTAATGGCACAACTGATCACGAAGTCCAACATCCTCAGAAGACGTAGTAAAGAAAAACGGAACGAATTGGTCCAAACTGAGAAGCTGCTGAGAACAAAATCAGAAGAACTGAGGCACATGTCAGCATGATTGTTGTTGAGGGTGGAGCAAAGTTTTGTTTTGTTTTTTAATAAACTTTGCTTTGATTTACTATCCCAGCCTATTTGATTTTTTTGTATCAGAGTGGTCTATAGTCTTTATCACAAACTAAAACTGTTAAGTTAAAAGTATCACTGATGTAAATGGTTACAGCTTGAAGTGGCGGTGAGGTATTAAAAAATATTGAGAAGTTCTTGAAAAAGTCTTGAAAAGGTATTAAAATTAACTTCAAGATTCCTGCATATACCCTGAAAAAAACATGACATTCACTAATATCATAACTTGCTTTTTGCCATGCATAGGATGTAATAATTATATTCCACACAAGTTACTACATATCACATTACAATTTACATATTCCTACTTACAGCTGCAACGATTTGATTGATTAGTTGACAACAATTAAACTAATTGTCAACTATTTTGATAATGATTAATCGGTTTGAGTATTTTAGTTGTAGCCCTAATCCTCAAATTACCAATGTTGAACTTCAATATTAACCAGAAACAGTTATTTTATATCAATAGTTTTATCTATTTTTCTCAAGGTAACATAAACGTTATCCAGCTATATCACAACTTACTGATCTCAGTGACGTGAAGTTGGAAGTGCCTATGGCACTGGGCACCGCTGGTGTTAAAACCTGAAACAAGAGCCCGCATTTTAGATGTCAGATATAGCGGCAAAGTACGTTAATATTACACATGTTGACCACAGCACAGGCTTCATAGAGTAAGTGGTCAGTTTTGTCACTGGTAACCACTAAGTCAAATAGGTTATGGGTAACTTAAGTTACCTTTCTCAGTCACATTAACTACAGAAAGTGGATAACAAAACTTTAGCTAGCATCCGTCACACAGCTAACTGGCTGGGTTAGCTAACAGTGGCTAACCCCCTCCAGTATGCATAAAGAACTAAAATTAAAACAACTTAACTTACCGTTGATGTTGTGGACTGGACCGGGGGAGGTACACCGTGGAGTGCAGCCCGCACACCTGCAATGACTGCCCGTTCAATGTCTCCTAGACCTAGAGAACCGGCCATGCCTGCCTTTGACCTAAGTCCTTTGCTTTCACCACAGGGGGAGGGGGTGGGGGCGGTGCAGCGCGATTTGAAGCCACTGCAGTGGGCGTGGTTTCCTTGGGGATTTGAATATTTTCTAAATATTTAGCTTTACACTTGGCGACACATTTAGATATAATATTTAGATATATATTTAACATTTAGATTTAACATTTAGATATATATTTAACATTTAGATTTAACATTTAGATTTAACATTTAGATTTAGATATAACATTTAGATTTAACATTTAACATTTAGATATTATATATATATATATATAATTTCTGTCTCAAATGTGAGGAAAATGCGCTAAATGTGAGGAAAGTGAGCTAAATGTTGAAAATTTATCAGCTAAAAAATTGTAACCGAACTTTTACATTCGGCACCCCATAGTGCTTGCTCTGGCTGTCTTCAGCCTGTGCGTGTAGGGTGCACGACTATTTCATTCCAATTTCGGGTCTGTCAGTCACAGTGAAAAAGGGGGACATTTCCGGGGACAGCTCCAGTCGGGGAAAGGGTCACTGAAACCGGGGACTGTCCCCGAAAAACCGGGGACGTCTGGTCACCCTACTCTTGGACTCTCTCTGTTCCCCGGACTTCAGTGTCTACTCCTCGGTTCCCTCGGCCCCGGTTCCCTCGGCCCCGGTTCCCTCGGCCCCGGTTTCCCCGCGCTCCCTCGCCATCCTACCTCAGCCCTCTCATCCCTCGCTATCCTAACTCCAGCCCTCTAGTTCCTCACAATCCTGTCCCAGCCCTCGCCATCCTACTCCAGCCTTTGTCATACTTCCCCAGGCCTTGTGTCCTCGCTCCTGTTTTTGGCATTCTTCTCCCCACACCTCCTTCCTTTCCTTTGTTTAAATAAACCTGATTTTGTTGAACATTGCATTTGGGTACATTCTGTATCCCAGCGTAACAGCAAGATCAAATTAAAAATTAATTTTACTATGCTGCTAGGAAGAATCATGCCATAATTGAATTAAGAAAGGAAACTGAAAAAGCAAAGTTCAAATGTAAAATGATCATTTGAAAATGTAAAGGCAATGTTCCCTTTATAAATCACAGATTACCCTCAAGTGTGCGTATGTGAATCAGCCTCTTATCCCGCTCTCTACACGGCCATATTTAACCATAAATAGTCAATGCAAAGCACCTTGTGAATGCTGAATCAGAATCAGAAAAGGCTTTATTGCCAAGTACGTTGCACATACGAGGAATTTGTCATGGTGTTGTTGGAGCATGTCACACATACAAATATAAGAAGGATAAAAAGAATCCCAGAGGACTCCGGAGGCAGTTGCAAGGTACCGAAGGGCCCGAAGGGCTGCAGCCTCTGCTGTGAAAGAGGCAAAGCAGCGGGTGTGGGAGAAGTTCGGAGAAGACATGGAAAAGGACTTTCAGTCGACACCAAGGTGCTTCTGGAAAACCGTTCGCCACCTCAGGAGGGGGAAGCGGGGAACCATCCAAGCTGTGTACAGTAAGGATGGGACGCTGTTGACCTCAACTGAGGAGGTAATAGGGCGGTGGAAGGAGCACTTTGAGGAACTCCTAAATCCGACTAATACGCCCTCTATGGTAGAGGAAGAGCTGGAGGATGATGGGGGATTGTCGTCAATTTCACTGGTGGAAGTTGCTGAGGTAGTTAAACAACTCCACAGTGGCAAAGCCCCAGGGATTGATGAGATCTGTCCAGAAATGCTTAAAGCTCTGGGTGTGGAGGGGTTGTCTTGGTTGACACACCTCTTCAACATTGCGTGGAAGTCGGGGACGGTGCCTAAGGAGTGGCAGACCGGGGTGGTGGTTCCCCTTTTCAAAAAGGGGGACCAGAGGGTGTGTGCCAATTACAGGGGTATCACACTTCTCAGCCTCCCCGGTAAAGTCTACTCCAAGGTGCTGGAGAGGAGGGTTCGGTCGATAGTCGAACCTCAGGTTGAAGAGGAACAATGCGGATTCCGTCCTGGTCGTGGAACAACGGACCAGATCTTTACTCTCGCAAGGATCCTGGAGGGAGCCTGGCAGTATGCCCAACCGGTCTACATGTGCTTTGTGGATCTGGAGAAAGCGTATGACCGGGTCCCCCGGGAGATACTGTGGGAGGTGCTGCGGGAGTATGGGGTGAGGGGGTCCCTTCTCAGGGCCATCCAATCTCTGTACGATCAAAGCGAGAGCTGTGTCCGGGTTCTCGGCAGTAAGTCGGACTCGTTTCAGGTGAGGGTTGGCCTCCGCCAGGGCTGCGCTTTGTCACCAATCCTGTTTGTAGTATTTATGGACAGGATATCGAGGCGTAGTCGGGGTGGAGAGGGGTTGCAGTTTGGTGAGCTGGGGATCTCATCGCTGCTTTTTGCGGATGATGTGGTCCTGATGGCATCATCGGCCTGTGACCTTCAGCACTCACTGGATTGGTTCGCAGCCGAGTGTGAAGCGGCTGGGATGAGGATCAGCACCTCTAAATTGGAGGCCATGGTTCTCAGCAGGAAACCGATGGGGTGCCTTCTCCAGGTAGGGAACAAGTCCTTACCCCAAGTGAAGGAGTTCAAGTACCTTGGGGTCTTGTTCACGAGTGAGGGGACAATGGAGCGGGAGATTGGTCGGAGAATCGGCGCAGCGGGTGCGGTATTACATTCAATTTATCGCACCGTTGTGACAAAAAGAGAGCTGAGCCAGAAGGCAAAGCTCTCGATCTACCGGTCAGTTTTCGTTCCTACCCTCACCTATGGTCATGAAGGCTGGGTCATGACCGAAAGAACCAGATCCACGGTACAAGCGGCCGAAATGGGTTTCCTCAGGAGGGTGGCTGGCGTCTCCCTTAGAGATAGGGTGAGAAGCTCAGTCATCCGTGAGGAGCTCGGAGGAGAGCCGCTGCTCCTTCGCGTCGAAAGGAGCCAGTTGAGGTGGTTCGGGCATCTGGCAAGGATGCCCCCTGGGCGCCTCTCTAGGGAGGTGTTCCAGGCATGTCCAGCCGGAAGGAGGCCTCGGGGAAGACCCAGGACTAGGTGGAGGGATTATATCTCCAACCTGGCATGGGAACGCCTCGGGATCCCTCAGTCGGAGCTGGTTAATGTGGCTCGGGAAAGGGAAGTTTGGGGTCCCCTGCTGGAGCTGCTACCCCCGCAACCCGATACCGGATAAGCGGACGAAGATGGATGGATGGATTTACATTATTTACAGTACTTGATTTACAGCTGATTTGTGAAAAGGTAGCCTACTCAACCTTATTTAACAGTAATTTTGTTTTATTGTGAACCGTCACAGGAAGTGCTTTTATTTTGAAGTAGGCTACACAGAAGTTGTCTGTTGTGTAGCGTAGCCTACTCTTGCTAGCTTACTGAGATGCAACCAAGGGGGTAAGCTTCGCTTCAGAGCCAAGGGGGTAAGCCTCTCCTCGGACCGCGAACCTCCTGGCGCCATTTTAATGCTACAAAGCCATCACCTCCCGTTAGCATTCCATTGACTGCCATTCATTTTGGCGCCACTTTGACAGCGAATAACTTTACATCTGAAGCGTTTAAAGACTCTATTTGTCCATTGTTTATTTCTAAAGAAACACGACAATGTATAAAAGGCTCCATTACCTTGTATATCACGTTATGGCACCATAGCAGACGTTTTTGTAAAAATAGGCTAACAATTGTGTCATAACCACGCGACTTACTGTTGCATAGTAGAGGAATTACCGTATAGTACAGGAGAAACATGCAGGCAGTTTCGTCTCACATTAGCTGTTTAAGTGTAATTACTAAGGTTAACTAGCATTTTAGTTAGCAATAATTAGCCTGTGCCTATGTTATCTCCTTACATATACCGACGCTCTCCGTCTCTGCAAGATTGGGAATGATTGAGATTTCTCTTGGCACAGCTACCAGAAGACTTACAACTTTCAGACGCGTTGCTCACGGCACATTTACGTCTTCTCTCTCAGTTGGAAGCTGCGCAGTAACGCTCAGCGCTCACCGGAAAAATGCTTCTAATATCCTTCACTGGTCCTTGTCCAGAGCAACGGGATCTGTTGGTCCATTCTTATATAATGTCTATGGATACAACATGTCCGTCAGGCTCAAGTTGTTCACTTTCTTGTTTGTAAAACTGCAACATATTGAACAGTAAATGGTCACAGTAAAAGGCAAGCGTTTTTGGTCGTCATTCGAAGCCATTCCACTACAGGCATAGTTACTCTCTACGGCTGATAAAATGCAATGATATTTACCTCAACATTAATTCCCGACATGTTTATATCGGTCAGCCGCTGACGTACCGTCCCCTGTTGGGACATACATACATGCTGTCCGTACCGTCTCTGGTTCTGGCTCTGACCACGGGAACAGAAACAGGACAGCTCACTTCAATGCAGCGTAATAACTCCTGAAAATAATATCCATCTCGCAAATGTATTTGTCTCTGCAGTCATCTCAACCACCGAATGCAATGACAGGAAATAATACGGCTTTTTTTTTCTACTGTGAAGAAATGTGTCGCGGTGTTGGTGAATTCTTAAAAAAAAGAATGCACCACTAAATGTCGCGTTAAAATGCGTTGTAACTTGCGTTACTGAGATTGTAACAAGTATAATATTACCAAAATTTAATTAGTAATGCGTAGGAATACATTACTGTAATTGCGTTACTTTTGTAACGTGTTACTCCCAACACTGGTGGCGAGTACCTGTATTTGGACCGGGATGGCATGGTTCCGGCGCGTTGCACTCTGTACTGGACCCAATCAGTACATAGATCCAAGAGCTCAGCTTTAGGGAATTTAAATCGGCATATTAGCCAGTCATTGTCGTGGTCCCTGAAGTGTCTTTCGCTCCTGATTCTTCCATTAGCGTAGTCCTGCTGCAGGGCCAGCAGTGCCATCATGCAGCATTACGCATGGGTTCACCGCAATATTTATATGATTACAACAATTTCTTCATGCAGGTTTTGTCACAAACAGTGTTAAAGTTTGGACTGATAACGAGGACATTAAGGGTAAAGATTACGCAAGAGCTTAACGGCTGTATTTTCAGACTTTGACATTTGATGATATATGCACAGATTTAAAAGACAGATATTTAGAGTTATTTGTTATTTAGACAGTTATTTATTTAGTTATATATTCTGCTATCCTGTATTCCAGTTGGGCCATCCCCTCCTCCTGCGCTCCGTAGCGGACAATGTGATGGCGAGACAGCGTCGATTAAACATTAAGAACTATTTTTTATTTAAGATTTGAGTTGGAGGTGTTTGGAACAATTATCACTCAGTGAAAGCGCAAATAACACTGCTGGATTTAATCTTCATGGTAACGTGGATGATATGGAGTGAAAAACAGTGCGTGAGCCATCAATACTTGAAAATATTACGAGTAATCGTTGTTCCCATTTACTTTCTGCAGTCTGACTTCAGTTCACCGCCTCACCATCTGCGTCGCCAATTCCTATTTTGTCTCCAAAATGTGCGTACGCATGGGTCAGAGTTTGCGTGGAGGACCGCGCATTCTCCCGTCAAGTTAGTTTTTTATAAATCACAACCTTTGCGTGGGAAGTGGCGTAGGCTACGCACATTTTCAGCCCTGTTTTGTGCGTACGCCAAAACTGTGTGTAGGATCTTTACTATAAGTGTACGTACGCCCAAAAACCCAAAATGGCATACGGTAAAAAAAAAGTCAGATTTATAAAACCGTGTGTACGCACACCTGTAAGCAATGTTCCCTTTATAAATCAAAGATTACCTACAAGTGTGCGTACGTGAATCAGCCTCTTATCCCACCCTGTACACGCCCATTTTTAGCCATAAATAGTCAATGCAAAGCACCTCATGAATGCTGATCAGTATATGAATAACACTGGCAGTTGTTACACCGAATCATGATGACTGGTGGAGAAAAAGCAATAAACTTCTCAGACGTTCAGGAATTGCTGCAAATTGAATTATAATTTCAGCCTGTTCTTGCACAGTGTAGCGAAACCTGATCTATAACTACATGTATTAATAATACTTCCAAAACGGCAGGCATTACGGCACTCGGGGACAGCTTCGATATACCAGACATATATAATAAGATTTAACAGAACTTTATATTATATTCAAACAAGCCTTAGTGATAAAGTTGAAGATTACATGTAATATTTATTTAAAAAAACACTTAGCTGTCTGACATTTCCCTCTGGAAACAGCAGGTTTCCCCCAGAGTGGCGAGTACCTGTATTTGGACCGGGATGGACTGGGATGGCACGGTTCCAGCGCGTTATTGCCCTTTCTACTGGACCCAATTCAGTACATAGATCCAAGAGCTCAGCTTTTGGGAATCTAAATCGGCATATTAGCCAGTCATCATCATGGTCCCTGAAGTCTCTTTCTCTCCTGATTCTTCCATTAGCGTAGTCCACCTGCAGGACCAGCAGTGCCATCATACAGCATTACGCACGGGGTCACCGCAGTATATATGTTTACAACAATTTGTGATTGTTGCCAACACAGCATCAACTAGTGGTATCCCCCACCCCGAGATACAATTTGAAGACGAAATAAGTGTAATAGGCAAACACACTTTTCTTCATGCAGGTTTTGTCACAAACAGTAGGCTATTAAAGTTCGGACTGATAACGATGACATTAAGGGTAACGATTGCGCGAGAACTTAACGGCTGTATTTTCTGACTTTGACATTTGATGATATATGCACAGTATTAAAGACAGATAATTAGTTATTTACACTGTGCTCTGTCGTTATCTCACTAGATAGGGGTATTTGATGCTATCCTGTAATCCATGCAATCAGGCCATCTCCTCCTCCTGCGCTCTGTAGCGGACAATGTGACAGCGAGACAGCGCCAATTAAACATTAAGAACACATTTTATTTAAGATTTGAGTTGGAGGTGTTTATGGAACAATTATCCCTCAGTACAAGTGCAAATAACACTGCTGGATTTAATCTTCATGGTAACGTGGATGATAAGGAGTAACAAAATTGCGTGAGGCATCAATACTTGAAAATATTACGAGTAATCATTATTCCCTTTCTGCAGTCTGACTTCAGTTCACCACCTCACCATCTGCGTCGCCAATTCCTATTTTGTCTCCAAAATGTGCATACGCATGGGTCAGAGTTTACGTGGAGGACCACACATTCTCCCGTCATTGCCGTTGTGCGTACGCCACATTTATAAATGAGATAAAGATACAAAGATATATTTAAAACCTAGCGAAGCTAAATCTTACCTCGAATTATGTAGGCTAGCTTTCAGCAGCAGTTGCATCGAGATTGCCAGTGAAAGTGTGTAACGTAACGTAGAGTGTAAGCAGCGTTGCTAACTCTCAGCTAACGTCACAGTCAGATACCGCCCAACAGTCTATTGCTCCTTCCTCACTCCTCCCTCTCGTCTAAAATGGTCACATCCGCAACCAAGATGGCTGCGCCGTAACGGCAAATTCTACGACCTGAATACATGTTGAACTAACAACTTAGCAGGCTATAGGGCAGAAAGTAATTTAGCCAGGGGGATGACCCGCTGGAGGCCGGTGAGAGGCTTTGCTACGGGCGGAGACGGAGCAGGCAATCACAAAGGCTCGGGTGTCCGCAGACATAGTAGGCCACCAGAAACACCGGCGCAGGAAGGAGAGGGTGCGGTGGAAATCAGGATGAGAGGTGAGTTTGGAAGAATGACCCCATTGGAGGACTTGGGACCTGACAGGATCGGGCACAAACAACAAGTTAGGTGGTGTAGTAACTGGGGCAGGATGAGTCCGCTGGGCCTCCCTCACCACCGCCGCGATGTCCCAGGATGCTGCAGCCACCACACAGGCGGGAGGCAAGATGGTCTCTGGCTCGATTTTGGGCTTCTCTGATCCAAACTGGCGGGAGAGAGCATCTGGTTTAGTGTTGCGGGTGCTGGGTCGATATGTCAGAGTGAAATTAAGCCAGCCGAAACAGGGCCCACTTCTGAAATACAGGGCTGGTGGAGTAGCAGGTAGCGTAGGTGACGTCGACTGCGCACAGAGAGACAAAAAAGTGTTAACACAAGGATATCTACAACAACAAAAGTTTCACTAGAATTACTAGGAGTTTTGGCCAAGAGTATGTTACCATGTGAGTGACTGAAAACAAACTGGCGCTGGCTGCCTGGATCTCAGGAGTACTTGTAGGAGATCGCTTGCAGCTGCGCTGGAGAGCCAAGTGCCCTGGAGAAAACCATGCCTGCCCCCACACACACAGAACACCAAAAAAGGAAACACTAATACATGAGTCACGGATAGGCCGTGACAATGCCGCTTCTTATTGATTACGTCTCGCCATGTCGTAAATTGTAGGGGCGAGGCCTCAAAACCGAGAATATATTGGGCCGTTATATTTAAATTACGAATGTTTCCAGCCGCTGCATTTATCAATGTACAACCATTCTTGCGCTCTGATTTGTGTGATACGAACGTTTTATGTATCACATGTAAAGCCTGTTGTAAGATGATTTCTGTGCTCATATCTGCGCTGGTTTCTACGTTAGGTTGATAAACGAGGGCCTATGAGTGTAAAGTGAAGTGTGATGATCAGATACCAACCAATGTTAACTACAGAGTAATGTGTAATGTACCACAAACCTTCAAAGAAGCAATGACTTCACCAAAATCAGAGATTTGGTCTACTGCTATGAAGGAGGAGATGGATTCCCTTAGGGAAAATTATACATTCACATTAACCACACTGCCAGAGGGTAGAAATGCAGTGGGGGGGTAGGTGCGTCCGTGCAATTCAGATGAGACTGAGACATACAAGGACAGATATGTTGCAAAGGGGTATAGGCCTAGTCAATTGGCAGGTGTAGACTTTTTCTCCAACTGCAAATATGACATCAGTACTAGAGCTTAGATCGGCCCAAAAAATCAAGCCCGAACCTGCCCGAGCACGTTGTGTCCGAGCCGGCCCGGCCCGACACATTAACTGTAATTATGAGCCCGAGCCCGATTTAAACCCGACAATTTTTTAACACGTGGGCCGTTATAACTGATGTTCTCAACTACAATTCAGAGTTGTTGGAACTACAAAAATCTGTTTAGAATAATACAACAAGGACGAAGCCTGTAAACTGCGCTGTTTGTTTAGAATGGAACGGATCGCAAATGGATCTGAATGAAGAAACGTAAAAAAAATAGAAACAATGATGAACAACATATTGTTGTCACTGCCCACAACTTGTTTAAACTGCTTCCATACCTCCGACTTTCCTCCACACTTGCTCAAAGGTAATTCTCCTGTTTTTCTTTTTTTCTTTACATCTTCAAGCTCCTGGTGTGATGCGTGCGAGAGGAGGAGACTCCGCGCATGACACGTGCTGCATTTTGTAACTGCAGCCTAACTTTTGTACACATTTATTACTTTTATATAGCCTATATATATATTTATAATATTTCTGATTATGGCATAGCTATCTCCCCACCCAAATAGGATAATAAGGTAATTGATAAAAAAAAAATGAAAAAGAAAAAAGAATTTGCTTGATCAAGGGTCCGGCCCAGGCCCGGTCCGGCCCGGGCCCGGCCCGGCCCGAGGATGTGGCGGAAAATAACGGCCCGAGCCCAACCCGAGGTCCGGTCGGGCTCGGGTCGGGCTCGGGCTTGGGCCGAGAATCTAAACTCTAATCAGTACGCTGTTTGATGCAGCTAGCAGCTCAGTATGACTTAGATTTACATCAGATGGATGTCAAAACAGCATATCTACATGCTCCTATTGGCTGTGAAGTGTATATGGAGCAACCAGAAGGTTTTGAAGTCAGGTCAGACACAGGTGAACAATTAGTCTGCAAACTGAACAAGTCACTGTACGGCTTGAAACAGTCAGGAAGAAACTGGAATAAAATGTTGCATGATCACCTTAGTGAAAATGGTTTTACACAGAACCCAGCTGATCACTGTGTTTATAACAAACAAACTGCGACAGAAAGGATAATTCCAATAATTTGGGTCAATGATCTTATTATCGCTGCTAGTGATAGTGACTCACTCAAAAGTGTAAAAGAAATGTTACGTGAAAAATGTAAGATGAAAGACCTTGGGAGACTAGGCATTTCCTAGGCATTGGTTTTACACAAAGTGAAGGGGAAATAAAGATGAACCAAACAAGGTACATAACCAAGATGGAGGTTTGGTATGTCAGACTCTAAAACAAGGTCAACACCATATGAACAAAAACAGAACTTTGATGGTGATGGTGAACCTATTGATTCAAAAAGATATTGTGAAGTGATAGGCAGCATATGTGATGACATGTACAAGACCTGACATCAGTTGGATTGTCAGCAAGCTGTCACAATACTTATCAGAACCGAAAGAGCTACACTGGATAACAGCTAAACATGTGTTGAGGTACTTGAAGGGCACACTGAATCAGGAGTTAACAACATATAAAGCCCAAATCATCTCCATATCTGTATTTTGATTTATTCATTGAAAATGCAGACATGAAACCCTTTAACTTCTTGATCCACACAAAATGCCAAACAGGGTTTTTAATAATTATAAAAAAATATATAAAAATAATAATGATCATAATCTGTTTTGTGAACATTGCTATTTTGTGTCACATCACGATCAGATTCAAGTAACTTTTCTTTCTTGTTTTTTTGTTGACATGTTCTAGCCTCTTGTCTTAATAGCTTCATGACAGTTTTCCCCTAATATGATTCTAATCTCATCTAAATGTGTTTAACTAGCAGGCGTTTTAAACTAGCAGTACTGCACTGAAAAAAGTGCATTGTTCATCTTAATCTTATCTATAATCATGCATCATTTGTCTACTAATCCATTTCGTCACACACTGTTTAAAGATTAGAGTAGAGTAAATTCGTCACTACATTCTGTCTTATGGCTTTTCCAGTTTGACATTTTGGACTTCCTCATGCTTACTTTGTATCACTCCACTCCTGTCTAGACCATTTACCTGGAAAAGATGTACCACTGTTACTGTACTTCCTTGACATAAGAAAGGTTAGGTACTTTTAAAGAAATGAAAATACTTTTCTGTTAGATATTGAGGTCCTTTTTAGAATATGACTGTATTTTGGAATATGGAAAGTGTTATGATAGTTACTTATTGATATCTTCTTTTTATAAGCCTGTTGTTTAATGATCTGGGAACGTTTGACAAATTTGTATGAACTTATTAATATGTTTATTCTTTTGGAAAAACCCACATACTGCTTTCAGTCAGCCTGTGCCCAAACAAAGATACCAACAATAGAGAGGACAGTAATTATGTTGAGTACGGTAACTGAAGCTGAACAAATGACACTCCCATCTTTCCTATAAGTGAGCAAACAAGGATTACCATTAACCAAATTGTTCAAACCTTCCTTATGCATTCCACACATGCACGCACACACACACACACACACGTGACATTATGTGGTTGGGTCTAAGGATGCAGTTACTGTAGATCACCATTTATGTGTTTGTTTATTTACATTTAATATTGGATACCTTCCAAGTAATTGTGTATGTATATATATATATATATATATATATATATATATATATATATATATATATATATATATATATATATTATGTTCATAAACTGTATGTACTATTGTTATGTTAAATATCTTTCTAATTTAGCTGCAGCTCTGCACATTGGCTGTTCTGATAAAACACTAATGTAGCGGGATACCAGCATCAACATAGAAGTTCAAAGGGCTTTACATGAAAAGCCAGTAGGACAAGATACAAATGAAACCCAAGACAAGATAAAATGACACATAACTTGGATTTAACAAGAGTAAAATAAAGATAAAAATTAGCTTTCAAATGATCAAAAAAAATGTTTTTAAATCAATGCAAAAACTATTATGCACTTTAAATGTTCTTCTCTGCATTTAGTAGCAGAGCTCTGGATCAACTGTAACCGATGACTTGATTATCTCCATATGGCTTTCAAATCGTGGGAGGCTTTTGTGTTTTTTTAGCTTTAGTTTAGGAAAAATAATTGTTCTCCTTGAATGACTGAAAAAGTGCGTGATTCAAAGATGCCCAGAAGCCTTCAAACCAGGAAGTTTCTTTTGCCGATGACGCATCTGAGTGGTTCTTAGTGAATGTTTGTTCAGCAAAGATATTTGAGACAATACTTATTATTCATATGCCACTTTCAAAATATCACATTTAAAACAAAATGAAGAGAGTCTTCATAGATTATGGATCAGTTTAAGAAATAAAGAGACTTTTCAGGCTGGAAAAGTGCGTGGTTCAGAGATGCCCAAAGACCTTCAAACCAGGAAGTTTTTTTTCTTTTTTGCAGATGACACATCTGAATGGTTTCTGAATGTTTGTTCCATGACTGACTGGAAAAGTATGTGATTCAAAGATGCCCAGAAGCATTCAAACCAGGAAGTTTTTTTGCAGATGGTACATCTGATTGGTTTCTGAATGTTTGTTCAGCAAAGATATTTGAAGCAATACTTATTATTCATATGTCACTTTTAAAATATCACATTTAAAACAAAATAAATAAATCCAGTGAATTATGGATCAGTTTAAGAAATTAAGAGACTTTTCACGCTATTTGCAAAAAACAGCTGACCATTATCTTATTTTACACATGGAGAAGATGATAGATGCCCCAATGTCCTTCACCAACTCTTCAATAATTCAATATACATATACAAGCTGTTTGCTTGTCTGGGAGGAAAATGTTTTAATGTAAAAGGGAAAAAGTGAAAAGAATTACTTTGCAAATGTAATTAATTGAACCAATTTAATTACCGGCATGTTGGTTGCAAGACAGGTTTTTTTTTCTGCTAAACTACATGCTCATCAATGTGATCAAAGAGGTAGGGAGTTCCTCTTCCTCCAAAAATACTATATATACTGACAACTAATTGTTCTAAAAATCACTGACTCCTGACTGCAGCTGAAGGTTCAACGTGGGACTTCCAAGACATCACAGGTATTAATCCTCTTGTCTAACTTTTTAACTTTGTGGTTAATTGTAGTTCACATTCAGGCAGCCATGCCCTCTGGTATGTTACCCAGCTGATCACTGTGTATATAACAGGACTATGTTTGTCTTTTTCAGAGATGAAGTGGGTTTTCTGCCTGCTATCTGCAGGTCTTTTCCTGTGTTTGCAAAACCATGTGAATGCTGGTGAGTACCTCTGCTGTATACCAAATATAAATAAATGAAACACAGTCGTTTTAAATAGTCTCCTACTACAATTAGTTTTGACATTTAGATAAAAACTAAATACTGTATAGGAATATATGCATATAGTGTATAATATACATTTTACACTTGAAAGAAACCTGCATCATAGCTTTAGAAATCCATTGAATATAACATCAATATAAAGATAGAATAAGAAAATGAAGACGACTTAATCAGAGACCAGACTAACTGAAAGATGTTTTGTGCCTTCAGAACAACATTTGAGCAGGAGTGTCATTGAAAAGGCTGTGCTTGAAGCCAAGGCAACAGTGGATTCAGCTTATGAGTACTCCAGAAAAGTGTGAGTGTAAAACCTGCTGAACTGCTACACAAGTTCTGCAGTGATAGAAAAACAAATGGCAGAACATGAGCATTATGAAATACATACAAACTTCAAGTTGTGCGCCACCAGAAGCAATAACATCTCAGTGCTCATAAATCTGACCTCTCCATACTATACAGGAGCGTTGATCGTGTGAGGAGGAATACAGCAAATCCTTCAGACATCCTGAGGTTGATGAAGCAGCCTGTTGGGCCAACCCGTACTGCTGTGCGTGCTGCTGACTATATGGATAATACTGTTAAACTGATCAAGAGATCTTTGGAAAGACGTGAAAAACGCTCCATAAATGCCACAGGTGTGTATCCAAAATATGTTCTTTTATTTTTCCATACAGGGGGCTTCAAGTCACAATAAATATGTCTATTCTTTGTCTCTGGTAATTAGATCTGATCTCTGACGATGATTTGAAGGTCATTGCTGATCTGACAGGCTGCTCTGCCCAAGTCCGTATCCCTTCCTGCAGGACAACTCCCAATTTGGACAAGTTTCGCACTGGAAGCAGCAACTGCAACAACAAGTGAGGCAGCTGCTAAATAACAAGCTTGATGGGTGGACCATAAAAATAACAACTGACAATTATGTCCACAGCTAATTGACTGTTTAACGTTTTTTAACCTGGGGCCGAACTGAATTTTGCCAAAGATTTTCTTTCTTTCATTTCAGAAATAAAGGTGTTAGAAATGTTAGTGACCGTTGGATTGCTAACATTCTTTGTTGTTGAATTGTCAATTACAGTACATATTGTGCATGGTACTGCACCACTTCATGTGAGACAAAAAGAAAGAATAAAAAAGGATTTATTTTTTTCTTTCCTAGAGAAAACAGCCGCTTAGGATCCTCCAACACACCTTTCGCCCGCTGGCTCCCTGCTGAGTACCAGGATACAATCTCTCTGCCTAAAGGCTGGGACTCTCAGCGAAAAGTCAACAGTTTTCTTCTTCCTTTGGTAATATATACTGTATATAAATATATATTTGTCCTCCTGAGGAGGTGGAAAAAGACAATAGTACTGAACAAAGTATAGAACAGTAACATTTAATCACATCTGCATTAATGCTTAAGCTATTAGCTTGTGCCACTTTCACCAAGGTGCTCACTGTCTACATCCTGTCCACAGGTAAGGGAAGTGTCCAACAGAATTCTGAGCACAGCAAACGCTGATGTAGAGAGCGATCCAAGCTACACTCTTCTGGTGACATTCTTCGCCCAGTGGACTGACCATGACCTTAGCCTTACTCCTCAGTCTCCTGCCATCCGCTCATTCAGTAATGGTATTAACTGTGACCAGGGCTGTGAACGCACAGAGCCCTGCTTTCCCATTCAGGTCAGTGTCATACATTAGACAAGAAAATATGTAAAAAACACACACACACACACACACACACACACATATGCTGGATGCTAATTGCTTTTTGTCATCTAAACAGTTTCCCAGAGACGACCCCCGCGTTGGGGAGCAGTGCATCCCCTTCTTCCGCTCAGCACCAGCTTGTGGTTCTGGAAACACAGGCTACATCTTTGGTGCAAGCAATGTCCGTCAGCAGATAAACTCTCTCACGGCTTACATTGATGCGGGTCAGGTGTACGGTGAAGAGGATATCAAAGCTCGCTTCCTACGCAACCTCACCTCAGATAAGGGTCTGTTGAGGGTCAACACACAGTTCACTGACAACGGCAAGGAGCTCCTGCCCTTCTCCAGCTCGACGACCAACGTATGTGCTACCCGGGCCCGCATTACTAATAACACAAATGCACAGGAGGTGCCCTGCTTTGTGGGTGGTGAGTGGCAGCAAAATGAATGTACAGATGTTCAAAGTGTTAGATTCATTCCAATCATCGTACAGGGCTGACAGCACTTTTTTCCTGATTTTATCTGACTTTTAAGGTGACGAACGCACCAATGAGAATATTGCTCTGATCTCTTTGCACACGCTGTTTGTGCGTGAGCACAACCGTCTGGCACGTGCTCTGGCCAATCTCAATCCTCAGTGGGACGGAGAGAGACTCTACCAGGAAGCACGCAAGATCATGGGAGGATATATGCAGGTTAGAGAGGGACTTAGCTGCATGGATTCCAGAAATGTTGTATTGATAATTGGATGTTATGTTCTCACATGGTTTAATTCAACAATGAATAATAATATGTTATAATAATGGTTTAAAACAATAACTCAGTGTCTTCTCTGTCTGTCAGGTTATCACTTTCAGAGACTACTTACTTCACATTGTTGGTCCAGACATTCTTGCCAAGCAGCTGTCCACCTACCCTGGTTATGATAAAAACGTGGACCCTAGCATCTCCAATGTGTTCGCTACCGCTGCCTACCGATTTGCTCACCTGATGATTCAGCCATTCATGTTTCGCCTTGATGAGCAATACCAGGAACACCCTAAATTCCCCAGCCCATTGCTGCACAAATCCTTCTTCGCACCGTGGAGGGTCATCTTTGAAGGTATAGTCAAGATCTTTAACTTGTTATACTTCACCTTAATGGAAAATCAATTAGTTTTATGTATGTTTTATAGGCTTTAGAAAATCTAGCCTGTTGAAGGAAGACTTTGGCCAATCACAGGTCATTTTAGAGAGATGGCGTTTCTATTGGCTGTTCCACAAATGCAGACCAGAAATCTTCAACAGGGGCTCCGGGACGCATATCCAGCTTGCATATCAATTTAGGTTTAAAGATTAATTGAAAAGACAGGAAACTGTTTTCAAACTGCAATTACACGACACTCAAAGCAGAATTTTGCAGATTCGCCGACTTTGAGATTCAGAAAATCCCACAGAACCAGAGTGTTTGCATATTTAGGCTGTGAAACATGGTTGTTGTGAGTCAACTGTGTGGCAGCCTACTTTAAAATTGTAATCAGAAAGCTGTTTTGCTTGATTTGTTAAATTCTATGATGGCTAAGGAACTTTTTTGCTGACATTTTTTTTCAACTTGTATGTAAGAAGGCTATATGAGATATGCAATAATACAGTCAAAAATATTTTACTTTGGATTAATAAAAGCATGTCAATAAACTATACATGTCTGGCCCTTGAGTTGTGGGTTTCATTTCCCAGTGTGGCCCTTATAGTGAAATTTAGTTTGACGCACCCCTGTAGTAGGACGTCACTGATCAGTCTCTCTCAGTTATAAAAAAACGTTGAAGACTCGCTTTAGACGACATGATTCTCAGTGGGATCAGCAACAGTAACTTAAACTTAAAGTGTTCCTATCTCTTGTGTTCTTCAGGTGGTTTGGACCCAATCATCAGGGGCCTGGTGGGTCGTCAGGCCAAGCTGAACACGCAGAATCACATGATGACTGATGAGCTGAGGGACAGGCTGTTTAAATTTTTCGCTAAGTTGGCGATGGATCTGGCATCCCTCAACATGCAGAGAGGCAGAGACCATGGATTACCTGGTATTACACTCATTTAGTCCTTCTATTTCTTTTCTGTTTTGTATCTTTAGAATATTGTCTGCATCTGAGCCTTTGCAGATCATGCATCATCTTAAAGATGGCTACCTTTTTACCCTGTGTCCCTATAGGCTACAACAAATGGCGTGGGTTCTGTGGGCTGTCACAGCCACGAAATCAGGCAGAGCTGGCAAATGTTCTCAACAACCCCAATCTGGCCAAGAAACTGCTGGATCTCTACAGAACACCTGACAACATCGATGTGTGGTTGGGAGGAGTGGCTGAGCCGTTTGTCCCAGGAGGAAGAGTAGGACCCTTGTTTGCATGCTTGATTTCCACTCAGTTCCAGAGAGTCCGCCAGGGAGACCGGTATGTGACATAACTGACATTGTTAAAGATTTGGAGATATTTGTGTTCCCTGCACCTTTACATTCACTTTTACATTCAAATACATTCAAACACTAACATTGCACTATTGACTGACATGTACTGAAGATGTGGAAATTGCTGTGCTTGCCACACATTTAAAGATGATAAACTTTCAATTTCAGACTTTGGTGGGAGATCAAGGGAGTCTTCACTAAGGCCCAGAGAAAGTCCCTGAAGGACGTATCACTGGCCCGCATCATCTGTGACAACACTGGTGTCACTGATGTACCAAAGAAGCCGTTCCAGTATCAGGCCCGGCCAAAGTCTGGTTACACTAAATGTGATAAAATCCCTGCCTTTGACCTCAGTCCATGGAAGGAGAGAATTGTGTAGGTTCTCACTGCAGCGGTCTGACTAAAGACAGCTACATCTCAGAGCATCTGAGTTTTACGTGACCTTTCTTCATGTTCCTGCTGACCTGCTTGCTTTGTTGTGTGTAATGAAATACTTTTCCTTTACCTCCTTTTTTAATAATGACAGGGCAATTTTTATGTCACATTTCTTTAACTGCTGGAATTAATTGTGATTGCTATGAGTGCTTTAGCTTTCAGTTTAAATGTGATATTTTCTTAGTTCCTTTTAATTTGATTTGTTTCTCTCTTTAAAATGTCATTTTAATGATGATGAAAGTGAACTCTAAAAAAATTATGTGCATTACAAGGCATGTATTTTTCAAAAAAGAAATATGTGGAATATAGTCTTGTTGGTCTTAAGAGTTGACAATTTACATCACATTAAATGAGTGTTACTCAAACAACTATGACTCGGTATTTCATTTTTATAACAATATTTCCAAGATCTCTGGTGAACTGAGCAACACTGGACCAGGAGAAATGTACAGCTGGGGTAAATAACATGTAATAAAAATAATATAATCATTTGATTTTGCTGTGTGTCACAGTTTAAGCTCTTACTTCTTAATCTGCATTATCTTGAAACTTTAAATTAGGAGAAAATGAGCATAGTTTATGATATACTTTATACTTAAAGTGTGCCATTTTGCTTAGGTGAACTCCAAATGTGTTAGCAGTTTAATTTGGTTACCTTTCACCAAATATGAATGAAAATTATGTATATAGTTGATAATAATTTTGGCCAACCAATATCTCAAAGTACTGCATTTAAACACCATTTTATGTATAAAAAGCAGCTTTCTCACCTCATAGTTCCTTATAGGTTTGGTATTATCTGAACTCATATCATTGTCTGTGGCACTTTACTGATTTTTAAAACCTCTTCAGAAATATTCAACTATGTAATCAAAATGAAGCACGTTGTTGTAAAATCTTTTGGCATGGTGTTTATTTTTGAAAATAATCAATGCATGCATGAATGCCTGCCAAATTTAACTTGGTTTCTTTATGCTTTTTTACTGAAGATTTGTGAGGTGAAAACATTTGCTTTTTTCAAAACTTCTGTACTGACTTATTGAAATTCATGGGGAGAGGAATTTAAAAGGCCACCCCAGTGTATCCTGCATACAGTTTGGACACGTGTATTTTCAAATGTTGAACTGTAAGTGACCAAACGTTGTAAGAAACAAAGGCACAGCAATATCTACAGAAATACGATGAGATTTAACGTGCAATAGCCTATTGTTTTGGAGCACGTCACCTAGAAGTGGAACCAAATAAGCTAAAACGACATGGGCCTATTGCTTTGGAAAGCCTTAAGGGAGACACTTACGGCAATCTCCGGTGCTATACTGTCACATATTGCATAATGATAATAACGTCTCCTTGCCGTTGACAGCTACTGCCTAAGCGTCCATATTTTAGAAGTTCGGAGTTTGAGGCTAATATTATGTGTATGGCTTGTTCATGGTTACAGACTGTAATGAGTTAAATTTAGCTGATAAGAAAGTAGGAGAACCGGGACAAATGAAACTGTTTTTAATTAAACGTCATTTACAAAGACATTGTAAAACACTGAAAACTAATATTTTGTCACTAGCAATCTACATCTGTCCTCTGTCAAATACAATTGCATTTTCAGCTCTGAACGAACCGTTCGGGAGTTACTTAAGCAGAAGTCGAACGTACATTTTGTATCATTCGTCCCTCCTGGCCTGGACGAATGATACTGATGAAAGGTACTTCAGATAGGTGTTATTTCAGATAGATTGCTGCAGGGCTATACGTCTTGGTGAATGTATGTTAACAATCATTGCCGTCATCGTGAAGCGCGCATCTCGCGGTTATGGAAATGCATGCACTATGCCATTTATATAACTAGACTAATACATGTTTCAAGTTATATAAGGTTTCTATAGTAGGCCCACAAAATGTTATTCCACTCTGTTCTTATGTGGGTAAGGCCACCGCATACCCAAATAAGTGCCCTTCATAACCCACAGCCCGTCAGTCTCAAGGTTAACATGGCAAAACTCGACCCCCTCCCTGATAGCCCCAAATATATTTACATCTTTCTAAAACCACATTTCCATGTCTCACCTGCATAAAATATAGTATAAACACAGATATGTGTGCAATTACTTAGAATACATGGGGTTTTCATTCGTCCCACCATAGACATTTAGCATTATAGGCTGTTTTGCATCCATTGCAAACAAACATGTGAAAGTCTAGGATTGGAGAGAGCACTAAATGGTCTACTGAATAAGCATGATGTCGAACCTTTAGATGAAAAACACTCTTTAATAATCAAAAAAAAAAAAAAAAAAAAAAAAACCGCTAATGAAGTTTACTTTTGACTATCAAAAATCGTTTATCGCCTGTAACTCCGTGATAAAAGGACGTAACAGGAAGGTATATTTTGGCTGAGCAACGGAGGTTAATATGTTCTATGTTTTATCCAAATGATGTCTGTCTATGGTCGTTGCACTCGGAGAAAACTGGAATGTTCCATTCGCCCCCAGGTTCAATCGTCCCGGTTCGCCCTACAATTCTGTCCAATTAAAACTTTGGGTCGCGCGTGAAAGAAACGTGCGCATAGTTTGATAGATTTGTCTTAAAGATCGTAGCCTAGATAGACCAAAGTAGACATTCTGAATTGTCGAAAGCACACACACACACATAGGCCTGTGTGTGTGTGTGTGTGTGTGTGTGTGTGTGTGTGTGTGTGTGTGTGTGTGTGAGAGAGAGAGAGAGAGAGAGAGAGAGAGAGAGAGAGAGAGAGAGAGAGAGAGAGAGAGAGAGAGACAGTGAGTGTCATGTAACGGGCTTAACTATACACAAAGAACACATTGATAGCCTACCGGAACCCGAGAATCTCGTTTGAAATATGCATATATATTTCATAAATTAATTGACATTATTTCCCTTTTGGTGCAGAAAAGAACATGTGTTTTTTTTGGAAATTGTGAAAAATAAAATATTGTTAGCCTACATAACGAAAGTAAAATTTTCTTGGCAAATAAAATAATGCTTTTCTGTTTTACTGTAGGATTTGGTGTAAGGGGTATTCCATAGGCTATGAATCCAACAAAGGAAGCAAATTTTAGTTTTCGTTGATCAAAAAACTGCAATCCTCTTAACTTTATCAGAATATTTAACAGACATGCACAGCATTTTTATTAAGCCGATTATAAAATGATCTTAGTCACCAAATAGGCTACTGAGATATAAAAGTAAAGCCTATATAAAGCATGCGCTTTGTCTTACAATTCAAATCTCT